>NC_090653.1:89440023-89645023 GCF_040937935.1 Hyperolius riggenbachi | reverse complement strand
TCTGGCGCCTTAGACCACTCGACCATCCTGACAAGCGGTGTACTATGTACCCATGCAGCTGGCACAATGACTATACTTAACAGAGAAGAGACAACCACAAACTTAGCCTAGAAGACTTCATGAACACTGCAAGGCATGTTTTTTTCTCTGAAAACACTCATCAAACTGCCATTTTGGATCACTGCAATACCTTAGACAGCAATGTCATGTGCCTGCTCTAACAAATGAAATCCTTTGTGCTCCTTGAGCGTCTTTTCCTATGCGGTGGCTGTTTCCAGTGGAAAATGGTTTCTTCATAAAGAGGCATGAGACCGCGTGGCCTAATGGATAAGGCGTCTGACTTCGGATCAGAAGATTGAGGGTTCGAGTCCCTTCGTGGTCGTTGAGCTCTGTTCTTGTCACTTCTGTAGAGTATTTGCTCCTCTTGTTGTAAATGTCCTCGGAGACTTTGCAAAAGCCTGTGCTTCCTCACTCATGCTTATCATTCAATCCCTGCCCTTGACTGTTTACAGCTACAAAGGTGGCTGCTTTTGCTGAGCTTTCACCACAATGTCAATGACGCTAACTCTTTTCTTACAACTTGTGCAAGTCCCAGCAAAGTTTTTACATCAACCTCAAATAAACACTGCTAGTCCACACTGGGATTCTAACCTTTGCCTTACTTTGAACCCAATACCCTGATGGACCTGGGAAGAGACTCTAAGTAAACTATATGACCCAGGGTTCAAACATTCATGGTGGCATCTCCCTTTCTGCTAAGCATTTTGTTTACTAACATGAGAAAATTAATTTCCTATATGATTTAGGAAATCCTTGTCTGCAATTCTGCTGTAAGCCAGACTTTTACAAAGGTGCAGACACAGCATGTCAAGTGGCACGATGCGATTCCTTCTTGTTGCAAGCTCAACAATTTCAAAAGGTTGCCTCGGTTCCCAATTTATATGAAGAGTTCTTGCCTGAAATTTGGAAAGTATGTCTGTCATTTCCTCTGAAAAGATATGATCCACACCGCAAATGGAACACTGCAATTGGTTTTCTTGCAACCTGAACTCTTTTCAAGGAAGGGTCCGTTGAAATTTCAACAAATGAGTCTTGTCAGAAGAGGGAATAACCCCACCTCTTTCACCAAAGGTCAGAACATACAGGGAAGACCTGTAAGTTATTGCCAAAACCTATCTCCTGAGTTCGGTCTCCTTACATATTTGTCACTTTACCTGTACACTAACCTTTTAAGATTTAGCAAAACAAATTGCCTCCAAAGCTTCTGATCCTGATGAAGTGAACTAGAAGAGAAGATGAGCTAACCCATATGACTGTAGGTGTGCCAAAGGGGATGGAATTTGTCAGTTTGTAAAACGTGTGTTAGAAAGCTTGTAGAAAAAAGTCGGCCTTGTTCCTTTTCTGCGAGATTTTCCAAAAGTCCATGTGAGGTTGCTGTTGAGAAGGCCCTTTGAAGAGCCTAGTAAATGAAAAGACCCAAGAGCTTGTTTTGGCAGGCCTGACCAATGTGCCATGATGGACAAAGTGAAAAAGCTCTGTCAGAAGTGGGATTTGAACCCACGCCTCCATTCAGAGACCAGAAGGCCCATGAGAAGGGAAGAGAAGCCTCTTGAGTCTGGCGCCTTAGACCACTCGGCCATCCTGACAAGCGGTGTACTATGTACCCATGCAGCTGGCACAATGACTATACTTAACAGAGAAGAGACAACCACAAACTTAGCCTAGAAGACTTCATGAACACTGCAAGGCATGTTTTTTTTTCTGAAAACACTCATCAAACTGCCATTTTGGATCACTGCAATACCTTAGACAGCAATGTCATGTGCCTGCTCTAACAAATGAAATCCTTTGTGCTCCTTGAGCGTCTTTTCCTATGCGGTGGCTGTTTCCAGTGGAAAATGGTTTCTTCATAAAGAGGCATGAGACCGCGTGGCCTAATGGATAAGGCGTCTGACTTCGGATCAGAAGATTGAGGGTTCGAGTCCCTTCGTGGTCGTTGAGCTCTGTTCTTGTCACTTCTGTAGAGTATTTGCTCCTCTTGTTGTAAATGTCCTCGGAGACTTTGCAAAAGCCTGTGCTTCCTCACTCATGCTTATCATTCAATCCCTGCCCTTGACTGTTTACAGCTACAAAGGTGGCTGCTTTTGCTGAGCTTTCACCACAATGTCAATGACGCTAACTCTTTTCTTACAACTTGTGCAAGTCCCAGCAAAGTTTTTACATCAACCTCAAATAAACACTGCTAGTCCACACTGGGATTCTAACCTTTGCCTTACTTTGAACCCAATTCCCTGATGGACCTTGGAAGAGACTCTAAGTAAACTATATGACCCAGGGTTCAAACATTCATGGTGGCATCTCCCTTTCTGCTAAGCATTTTGTTTACTAACATGAGAAAATTAATTTCCTATATGATTTAGGAAATCCTTGTCTGCAATTCTGCTGTAAGCCAGACTTTTACAAAGGTGCAGACACAGCATGTCAAGTGGCACGATGCGATTCCTTCTTGTTGCAAGCTCAACAATTTCAAAAGGTTGCCTCGGTTCCCAATTTATATGAAGAGTTCTTGCCTGAAATTTGGAAAGTATGTCTGTCATTTCCTCTGAAAAGATATGATCCACACCGCAAATGGAACACTGCAATTGGTTTTCTTGCAACCTGAACTCTTTTCAAGGAAGGGTCCGTTGAAATTTCAACAAATGAGTCTTGTCAGAAGAGGGAATAACCCCACCTCTTTCACCAAAGGTCAGAACATACAGGGAAGACCTGTAAGTTATTGCCAAAACCTATCTCCTGAGTTCGGTCTCCTTACATATTTGTCACTTTACCTGTACACTAACCTTTTAAGATTTAGCAAAACAAATTGCCTCCCAAGCTTTTGATCCTGATGAAGTGAACTAGAAGAGAAGATGAGCTAACCCATATGACTGTAGGTGTGCCAAAGGGGATGGAATTTGTCAGTTTGTAAAACGTGTGTTAGAAAGCTTGTAGAAAAAAGTCGGCCTTGTTCCTTTTCTGCGAGATTTTCCAAAAGTCCATGTGAGGTTGCTGTTGAGAAGGCCCTTTGAAGAGCCTAGTAAATGAAAAGACCCAAGAGCTTGTTTTGGCAGGCCTGACCAATGTGCCATGATGGACAAAGTGAAAAAGCTCTGTCAGAAGTGGGATTTGAACCCACGCCTCCATTCGGAGACCAGAAGGCCCATGAGAAGGGAAGAGAAGCCTCTTGAGTCTGGCGCCTTAGACCACTCGGCCATCCTGACAAGCGGTGTACTATGTACCCATGCAGCTGGCACAATGACTATACTTAACAGAGAAGAGACAACCACAAACTTAGCCTAGAAGACTTCATGAACACTGCAAGGCATGTTTTTTTCTCTGAAAACACTCATCAAACTGCCATTTTGGATCACTGCAATACCTTAGACAGCAATGTCATGTGCCTGCTCTAACAAATGAAATCCTTTGTGCTCCTTGAGCGTCTTTTCCTATGCGGTGGCTGTTTCCAGTGGAAAATGGTTTCTTCATAAAGAGGCATGAGACCGCGTGGCCTAATGGATAAGGCGTCTGACTTCGGATCAGAAGATTGAGGGTTCGAGTCCCTTCGTGGTCGTTGAGCTCTGTTCTTGTCACTTCTGTAGAGTATTTGCTCCTCTTGTTGTAAATGTCCTCGGAGACTTTGCAAAAGCCTGTGCTTCCTCACTCATGCTTATCATTCAATCCCTGCCCTTGACTGTTTACAGCTACAAAGGTGGCTGCTTTTGCTGAGCTTTCACCACAATGTCAATGACGCTAACTCTTTTCTTACAACTTGTGCAAGTCCCAGCAAAGTTTTTACATCAACCTCAAATAAACACTGCTAGTCCACACTGGGATTCTAACCTTTGCCTTACTTTGAACCCAATACCCTGATGGACCTGGGAAGAGACTCTAAGTAAACTATATGACCCAGGGTTCAAACATTCATGGTGGCATCTCCCTTTCTGCTAAGCATTTTGTTTACTAACATGAGAAAATTAATTTCCTATATGATTTAGGAAATCCTTGTCTGCAATTCTGCTGTAAGCCAGACTTTTACAAAGGTGCAGACACAGCATGTCAAGTGGCACGATGCGATTCCTTCTTGTTGCAAGCTCAACAATTTCAAAAGGTTGCCTCGGTTCCCAATTTATATGAAGAGTTCTTGCCTGAAATTTGGAAAGTATGTCTGTCATTTCCTCTGAAAAGATATGATCCACACCGCAAATGGAACACTGCAATTGGTTTTCTTGCAACCTGAACTCTTTTCAAGGAAGGGTCCGTTGAAATTTCAACAAATGAGTCTTGTCAGAAGAGGGAATAACCCCACCTCTTTCACCAAAGGTCAGAGCATACAGGGAAGACCTGTAAGTTATTGCCAAAACCTATCTCCTGAGTTCGGTCTCCTTACATATTTGTCACTTTACCTGTACACTAACCTTTTAAGATTTAGCAAAACAAATTGCCTCCAAAGCTTCTGATCCTGATGAAGTGAACTAGAAGAGAAGATGAGCTAACCCATATGACTGTAGGTGTGCCAAAGGGGATGGAATTAGTCAGTTTGTAAAACGTGTGTTAGAAAGCTTGTAGAAAAAAGTCGGCCTTGTTCCTTTTCTGCGAGATTTTCCAAAAGTCCATGTGAGGTTGCTGTTGAGAAGGCCCTTTGAAGAGCCTAGTAAATGAAAAGACCCAAGAGCTTGTTTTGGCAGGCCTGACCAATGTGCCATGATGGACAAAGTGAAAAAACCCTGTCAGAAGTGGGATTTGAACCCACGCCTCCATTCGGAGACCAAAAGGCCCATGAGAAGGGAAGAGAAGCCTCTTGAGTCTGGCGCCTTAGACCACTCGGCCATCCTGCCAAGCGGTGTACTATGTACCCATGCAGCTGGCACAATGACTATACTTAACAGAGAAGAGACAACCACAAACTTAGCCTAGAAGACTTCATGAACACTGCAAGGCATGTTTTTTTTTTCTGAAAACACTCATCAAACTGCCATTTTGGATCACTGCAATACCTTAGACAGCAATGTCATGTGCCTGCTCTAACAAATGAAATCCTTTGTGCTCCTTGAGCGTCTTTTCCTATGCGGTGGCTGTTTCCAGTGGAAAATGGTTTCTTCATAAAGAGGCATGAGACCGTGTGGCCTAATGGATAAGGCGTCTGACTTCGGATCAGAAGATTGAGGGTTCGAGTCCCTTCGTGGTTGTTGAGCTCTGTTCTTGTCACTTCTGTAGAGTATTTGCTCCTCTTGTTGTAAATGTCCTCGGAGACTTTGCAAAAGCCTGTGCTTCCTCACTCATGCTTATCATTCAATCCCTGCCCTTGACTGTTTACAGCTACAAAGGTGGCTGCTTTTGCTGAGCTTTCACCACAATGTCAATGACGCTAACTCTTTTCTTACAACTTGTGCAAGTCCCAGCAAAGTTTTTACATCAACCTCAAATAAACACTGCTAGTCCACACTGGGATTCTAACCTTTGCCTTACTTTGAACCCAATGGCTTCAATTCATCAAGCATTACCGCATTCGGTAATGCTGAAAACAGCTGACTTAACGAAGCACTTTAGAAAATGTTAATTCATCAAAGCTGTTACCGAATGAGAAGCTGAAATGACACAGCAATGAGATAAATTACCGACATGTGCTCAACAAATGTTAATTCATCAAGGTTCCCACATTCGATAACACATTCGGTGTTTATCTCAAGCTCTCCCCTGTCGTTACAGGCTTCGAAAGCCTTCTGTGTGAATGTTTTCATGATTAGCAGGAGCAGGCAGCCAATAGAAACAGCCCCTGTTCTCCTGCAAGTGCCGCTGATAGGTCACACAGGCTTCTCCACAGGAGCTTTCAGACCCCCCAAGCAGTGAGCAGAGAGAACGGGTCAAAATATATCCCCAGATTCCCTTCGGTGGTGTAACCCTTTCAGGCCCTGTTTGATAATGCAAAGATGCTGGTGGTGAAATCACCAAGCATGGCACTTGTAATGTCTCCAGGAAGTTCATCTACGTTGTGGCAAATAAATAAAATGTTAAGAAAGACTGATCGACACATTCAGAGCAGCAGAGGCAGTATAAATAACAGTAACTATAACACCTTTACATCACAAAGGGATGTCTGGATGCCTTCTATTGTTATCAGCTTGTAACAACACAGGGACATTCCAAGCTGCTCTGCACCACTCTGCTGTTATCGAACAGCCTTTGATGAATTGAAGCCTAGTAGTTCGGTAACTTAACGAACCTCTACCGCACATGGGAAAATATTGATGAATTAGCACAGTGAAGTGTAAAATACCGAATGCGGTATTTTAAGGACTGGGGTTTTGTTATCGAACACCCTTTGATGAATTGAAGCCAATACCCTGATGGACCTGGGAAGAGACTCTAAGTAAACTATATGACCCAGGGTTCAAACATTCATGGTGGCATCTCCCTTTCTGCTAAGCATTTTGTTTACTAACATGAGAAAATTAATTTCCTATATGATTTAGGAAATCCTTGTCTGCAATTCTGCTGTAAGCCAGACTTTTACAAAGGTGCAGACACAGCATGTCAAGTGGCACGATGCGATTCCTTCTTGTTGCAAGCTCAACAATTTCAAAAGGTTGCCTCGGTTCCCAATTTATATGAAGAGTTCTTGCCTGAAATTTGGAAAGTATGTCTGTCATTTCCTCTGAAAAGATATGATCCACACCGCAAATGGAACACTGCAATTGGTTTTCTTGCAACCTGAACTCTTTTCAAGGAAGGGTCCGTTGAAATTTCAACAAATGAGTCTTGTCAGAAGAGGGAATAACCCCACCTCTTTCACCAAAGGTCAGAACATACAGGGAAGACCTGTAAGTTATTGCCAAAACCTATCTCCTGAGTTCGGTCTCCTTACATATTTGTCACTTTACCTGTACACTAACCTTTTAAGATTTAGCAAAACAAATTGCCTCCAAAGCTTCTGATCCTGATGAAGTGAACTAGAAGAGAAGATGAGCTAACCCATATGACTGTAGGTGTGCCAAAGGGGATGGAATTAGTCAGTTTGTAAAACGTGTGTTAGAAAGCTTGTAGAAAAAAGTCGGCCTTGTTCCTTTTCTGCGAGATTTTCCAAAAGTCCATGTGAGGTTGCTGTTGAGAAGGCCCTTTGAAGAGCCTAGTAAATGAAAAGACCCAAGAGCTTGTTTTGGCAGGCCTGACCAATGTGCCATGATGGACAAAGTGAAAAAACCCTGTCAGAAGTGGGATTTGAACCCACGCCTCCATTCGGAGACCAGAAGGCCCATGAGAAGGGAAGAGAAGCCTCTTGAGTCTGGCGCCTTAGACCACTCGGCCATCCTGACAAGCGGTGTACTATGTACCCATGCAGCTGGCACAATGACTATACTTAACAGAGAAGAGACAACCACAAACTTAGCCTAGAAGACTTCATGAACACTGCAAGGCATGTTTTTTTTTTCTGAAAACACTCATCAAACTGCCATTTTGGATCACTGCAATACCTTAGACAGCAATGTCATGTGCCTGCTCTAACAAATGAAATCCTTTGTGCTCCTTGAGCGTCTTTTCCTATGCGGTGGCTGTTTCCAGTGGAAAATGGTTTCTTCATAAAGAGGCATGAGACCGTGTGGCCTAATGGATAAGGCGTCTGACTTCGGATCAGAAGATTGAGGGTTCGAGTCCCTTCGTGGTTGTTGAGCTCTGTTCTTGTCACTTCTGTAGAGTATTTGCTCCTCTTGTTGTAAATGTCCTCGGAGACTTTGCAAAAGCCTGTGCTTCCTCACTCATGCTTATCATTCAATCCCTGCCCTTGACTGTTTACAGCTACAAAGGTGGCTGCTTTTGCTGAGCTTTCACCACAATGTCAATGACGCTAACTCTTTTCTTACAACTTGTGCAAGTCCCAGCAAAGTTTTTACATCAACCTCAAATAAACACTGCTAGTCCACACTGGGATTCTAACCTTTGCCTTACTTTGAACCCAATGGCTTCAATTCATCAAGCATTACCGCATTCGGTAATGCTGAAAACAGCTGACTTAACGAAGCACTTTAGAAAATGTTAATTCATCAAAGCTGTTACCGAATGAGAAGCTGAAATGACACAGCAATGAGATAAATTACCGACATGTGCTCAACAAATGTTAATTCATCAAGGTTCCCACATTCGATAACACATTCGGTGTTTATCTCAAGCTCTCCCCTGTCGTTACAGGCTTCGAAAGCCTTCTGTGTGAATGTTTTCATGATTAGCAGGAGCAGGCAGCCAATAGAAACAGCCCCTGTTCTCCTGCAAGTGCCGCTGATAGGTCACACAGGCTTCTCCACAGGAGCTTTCAGACCCCCCAAGCAGTGAGCAGAGAGAACGGGTCAAAATATATCCCCAGATTCCCTTCGGTGGTGTAACCCTTTCAGGCCCTGTTTGATAATGCAAAGATGCTGGTGGTGAAATCACCAAGCATGGCACTTGTAATGTCTCCAGGAAGTTCATCTACGTTGTGGCAAATAAATAAAATGTTAAGAAAGACTGATCGACACATTCAGAGCAGCAGAGGCAGTATAAATAACAGTAACTATAACACCTTTACATCACAAAGGGATGTCTGGATGCCTTCTATTGTTATCAGCTTGTAACAACACAGGGACATTCCAAGCTGCTCTGCACCACTCTGCTGTTATCGAACAGCCTTTGATGAATTGAAGCCTAGTAGTTCGGTAACTTAACGAACCTCTACCGCACATGGGAAAATATTGATGAATTAGCACAGTGAAGTGTAAAATACCGAATGCGGTATTTTAAGGACTGGGGTTTTGTTATCGAACACCCTTTGATGAATTGAAGCCAATACCCTGATGGACCTGGGAAGAGACTCTAAGTAAACTATATGACCCAGGGTTCAAACATTCATGGTGGCATCTCCCTTTCTGCTAAGCATTTTGTTTACTAACATGAGAAAATTAATTTCCTATATGATTTAGGAAATCCTTGTCTGCAATTCTGCTGTAAGCCAGACTTTTACAAAGGTGCAGACACAGCATGTCAAGTGGCACGATGCGATTCCTTCTTGTTGCAAGCTCAACAATTTCAAAAGGTTGCCTCGGTTCCCAATTTATATGAAGAGTTCTTGCCTGAAATTTGGAAAGTATGTCTGTCATTTCCTCTGAAAAGATATGATCCACACCGCAAATGGAACACTGCAATTGGTTTTCTTGCAACCTGAACTCTTTTCAAGGAAGGGTCCGTTGAAATTTCAACAAATGAGTCTTGTCAGAAGAGGGAATAACCCCACCTCTTTCACCAAAGGTCAGAACATACAGGGAAGACCTGTAAGTTATTGCCAAAACCTATCTCCTGAGTTCGGTCTCCTTACATATTTGTCACTTTACCTGTACACTAACCTTTTAAGATTTAGCAAAACAAATTGCCTCCAAAGCTTCTGATCCTGATGAAGTGAACTAGAAGAGAAGATGAGCTAACCCATATGACTGTAGGTGTGCCAAAGGGGATGGAATTAGTCAGTTTGTAAAACGTGTGTTAGAAAGCTTGTAGAAAAAAGTCGGCCTTGTTCCTTTTCTGCGAGATTTTCCAAAAGTCCATGTGAGGTTGCTGTTGAGAAGGCCCTTTGAAGAGCCTAGTAAATGAAAAGACCCAAGAGCTTGTTTTGGCAGGCCTGACCAATGTGCCATGATGGACAAAGTGAAAAAACCCTGTCAGAAGTGGGATTTGAACCCACGCCTCCATTCGGAGACCAGAAGGCCCATGAGAAGGGAAGAGAAGCCTCTTGAGTCTGGCGCCTTAGACCACTCGGCCATCCTGACAAGCGGTGTACTATGTACCCATGCAGCTGGCACAATGACTATACTTAACAGAGAAGAGACAACCACAAACTTAGCCTAGAAGACTTCATGAACACTGCAAGGCATGTTTTTTTTTCTGAAAACACTCATCAAACTGCCATTTTGGATCACTGCAATACCTTAGACAGCAATGTCATGTGCCTGCTCTAACAAATGAAATCCTTTGTGCTCCTTGAGCGTCTTTTCCTATGCGGTGGCTGTTTCCAGTGGAAAATGGTTTCTTCATAAAGAGGCATGAGACCGTGTGGCCTAATGGATAAGGCGTCTGACTTCGGATCAGAAGATTGAGGGTTCGAGTCCCTTCGTGGTCGTTGAGCTCTGTTCTTGTCACTTCTGTAGAGTATTTGCTCCTCTTGTTGTAAATGTCCTCGGAGACTTTGCAAAAGCCTGTGCTTCCTCACTCATGCTTATCATTCAATCCCTGCCCTTGACTTTTTACAGCTACAAAGGTGGCTGCTTTTGCTGAGCTTTCACCACAATGTCAATGACGCTAACTCTTTTCTTACAACTTGTGCAAGTCCCAGCAAAGTTTTTACATCAACCTCAAATAAACACTGCTAGTCCACACTGGGATTCTAACCTTTGCCTTACTTTGAACCCAATACCCTGATGGACCTGGGAAGAGACTCTAAGTAAACTATATGACCCAGGGTTCAAACATTCATGGTGGCATCTCCCTTTCTGCTAAGCATTTTGTTTACTAACATGAGAAAATTAATTTCCTATATGATTTAGGAAATCCTTGTCTGCAATTCTGCTGTAAGCCAGACTTTTACAAAGGTGCAGACACAGCATGTCAAGTGGCACGATGCGATTCCTTCTTGTTGCAAGCTCAACAATTTCAAAAGGTTGCCTCGGTTCCCAATTTATATGAAGAGTTCTTGCCTGAAATTTGGAAAGTATGTCTGTCATTTCCTCTGAAAAGATATGATCCACACCGCAAATGGAACACTGCAATTGGTTTTCTTGCAACCTGAACTCTTTTCAAGGAAGGGTCCGTTGAAATTTCAACAAATGAGTCTTGTCAGAAGAGGGAATAACCCCACCTCTTTCACCAAAGGTCAGAACATACAGGGAAGACCTGTAAGTTATTGCCAAAACCTATCTCCTGAGTTCGGTCTCCTTACATATTTGTCACTTTACCTGTACACTAACCTTTTAAGATTTAGCAAAACAAATTGCCTCCAAAGCTTCTGATCCTGATGAAGTGAACTAGAAGAGAAGATGAGCTAACCCATATGACTGTAGGTGTGCCAAAGGGGATGGAATTAGTCAGTTTGTAAAACGTGTGTTAGAAAGCTTGTAGAAAAAAGTCGGCCTTGTTCCTTTTCTGCGAGATTTTCCAAAAGTCCATGTGAGGTTGCTGTTGAGAAGGCCCTTTGAAGAGCCTAGTAAATGAAAAGACCCAAGAGCTTGTTTTGGCAGGCCTGACCAATGTGCCATGATGGACAAAGTGAAAAAACCCTGTCAGAAGTGGGATTTGAACCCACACCTCCATTCGGAGACCAGAAGGCCCATGAGAAGGGAAGAGAAGCCTCTTGAGGCTGGCGCCTTAGACCACTCGGCCATCCTGACAAGCAGTGTACTATGTACCCATGCAGCTGGCACAATGACTATACTTAACAGAGAAGAGACAACCACAAACTTAGCCTAGAAGACTTCGTGAACACTGCAAGGAATGTTTTTTTTTCTGAAAACACTCATCAAACTGCCATTTTGGATCACTGCAATACCTTAGACAGCAATGTCATGTGCCTGCTCTAACAAATGAAATCCTTTGTGCTCCTTGAGCGTCTTTTCCTATGCGGTGGCTGTTTCCAGTGGAAAATGGTTTCTTCATAAAGAGGCATGAGACCGCGTGGCCTAATGGATAAGGCGTCTGACTTCGGATCAGAAGATTGAGGGTTCGAGTCCCTTCGTGGTTCTGTTCTTGTCACTTCTGTAGAGTATTTGCTCCTCTTGTTGTAAATGTCCTCGGAGACTTTGCAAAAGCCTGTGCTTCCTCACTCATGCTTATCATTCAATCCCTGCCCTTGACTGTTTACAGCTACAAAGGTTGCTGCTTTTGCTGAGCTTTCACCACAATGTCAATGACGCTAACTCTTTTCCTACAACTTGTGCAAGTCCCAGCAAAGTTTTTACATCAACCTCAAATAAACACTGCTAGTCCACACTGGGATTCTAACCTTTGCCTTACTTTGAACCCAATACCCTGATGGACCTTGGAAGAGACTCTAAGTAAACTATATGACCCAGGGTTCAAACATTCATGGTGGCATCTCCCTTTCTGCTAAGCATTTTGTTTACTAACATGAGAAAATTAATTTCCTAAATGATTTAGGAAATCCTTGTCTGCAATTCTGCTGTAAGCCAGACTTTTACAAAGGTGCAGACACAGCATGTCAAGTGGCACGATGCGATTCCTTCTTGTTGCAAGCTCAACAATTTCAAAAGGTTGCCTCGGTTCCCAATTTATATGAAGAGTTCTTGCCTGAAATTTGGAAAGTATGTCTGTCATTTCCTCTGAAAAGATATGATCCACACCGCAAATGGAACACTGCAATTGGTTTTCTTGCAACCTTAACTCTTTTCAAGGAAGGGTCCGTTGAAATTTCAACAAATGAGTCTTGTCAGAAGAGGGAATAACCCCACCTCTTTCACCAAAGGTCAGAACATACAGGGAAGACCTGTAAGTTATTGCCAAAACCTATCTCCTGAGTTCGGTCTCCTTACATATTTGTCACTTTTCCTGTACACTAACCTTTTAAGATTTAGCAAAACAAATTGCCTCCAAAGCTTCTGATCCTGATGAAGTGAACTAGAAGAGAAGATGAGCTAACCCATATGACTGTAGGTGTGACAAAGGGGATGGAATTTGTCAGTTTGTAAAACGTGTGTTAGAAAGCTTGTAGAAAAAAGTCGGCCTTGTTCCTTTTCTGCGAGATTTTCCAAAAGTCCATGTGAGGTTGCTGTTGAGAAGGCCCTTTGAAGAGCCTAGTAAATGAAAAGACCCAAGAGCTTGTTTTGGCAGGCCTGACCAATGTACCATGATGGACAAAGTGAAAAGCTCTGTCAGAAGTGGGATTTGAACCCACGCCTCCATTCGGAGACCAGAAGGCCCATGAGAAGGGAAGAAAAGCCTCTTGAGTCTGGCGCCTTAGACCACTCGGCCATCCTGACAAGCGGTGCACTATGTACCCATGCAGCTGGCACAATGACTATACTTAACAGAGAAGAGACAACAACAAACTTAGCCTAGAAGACTTCATAAGCACTGCAAGGCATGTTTTTTTCTCTGAAAACACTCATCAAACTGCCATTTTGGATCACTGCAATACCTTAGACAGCAATGTCATGTGCCTGCTCTAACAAATGAAATCCTTTGTGCTCCTTGAGCGTCTTTTCCTATGCGGTGGCTGTTTCCAGTGGAAAATGGTTTCTTCATAAACAGGCATGAGACCGCGTGGCCTAATGGATAAGGCGTCTGACTTCGGATCAGAAGATTGAGGGTTCGAGTCCCTTCGTGGTTCTGTTCTTGTCACTTCTGTAGAGTATTTGCTCCTCTTGTTGTCAATGTCCTCGGAGACTTTGCAAAAGCCTGTGCTTCCTCACTCATGCTTATCATTCAATCCCTGCCCTTGACTGTTTACAGCTACAAAGGTTGCTGCTTTTGCTGAGCTTTCACCACAATGTCAATGACGCTAACTCTTTTCCTACAACTTGTGCAAGTCCCAGCAAAGTTTTTACATCAACCTCAAATAAACACTGCTAGTCCACACTGGGATTCTAACCTTTGCCTTACTTTGAACCCAATACCCTGATGGACCTTGGAAGAGACTCTAAGTAAACTATATGACCCAGGGTTCAAACATTCATGGTGGCATCTCCCTTTCTGCTAAGCATTTTGTTTACTAACATGAGAAAATTAATTTCCTATATGATTTAGGAAATCCTTGTCTGCAATTCTGCTGTAAGCCAGACTTTTACAAAGATGCAGACACAGCATGTCAAGTGGCACGATGCGATTCCTTCTTGTTGCAAGCTCAACAATTTCAAAAGGTTGCCTCGGTTCCCAATTTATATGAAGAGTTCTTGCCTGAAATTTGGAAAGTATGTCTGTCATTTCCTCTGAAAAGATATGATCCACACCGCAAATGGAACACTGCAATTGGTTTTCTTGCAACCTGAACTCTTTTCAAGGAAGGGTCCGTTGAAATTTCAACAAATGAGTCTTGTCAGAAGAGGGAATAACCCCACCTCTTTCACCAAAGGTCAGAACATACAGGGAAGACCTGTAAGTTATTGCCAAAACCTATCTCCTGAGTTCGGTCTCCTTACATATTTGTCACTTTACCTGTACACTAACCTTTTAAGATTTAGCAAAACAAATTGCCTCCAAAGCTTCTGATCCTGATGAAGTGAACTAGAAGAGAAGATGAGCTAACCCATATGACTGTAGGTGTGCCAAAGGGGATGGAATTTGTCAGTTTGTAAAACGTGTGTTAGAAAGCTTGTAGAAAAAAGTCGGCCTTGTTCCTTTTCTGCGAGATTTTCCAAAAGTCCATGTGAGGTTGCTGTTGAGAAGGCCCTTTGAAGAGCCTAGTAAATGAAAAGACCCAAGAGCTTGTTTTGGCAGGCCTGACCAATGTGCCATGATGGACAAAGTGAAAAGCTCTGTCAGAAGTGGGATTTGAACCCACGCCTCCATTCGGAGACCAGAAGGACCATGAGAAGGGAAGAGAAGCCTCTTGAGTCTGGCGCCTTAGACCACTCGGCCATCCTGACAAGCGGTGCACTATGTACCCATGCAGCTGGCACAATGACTATACTTAACAGAGAAGAGACAACCACAAACTTAGCCTAGAAGACTTCATGAACACTGCAAGGCATGTTTTTTTTTCTGAAAACACTCATCAAACTGCCATTTTGGATCACTGCAATACCTTAGACAGCAATGTCATGTGCCTGCTCTAACAAATGAAATCCTTTGTGCTCCTTGAGCGTCTTTTCCTATGCGGTGGCTGTTTCCAGTGGAAAATGGTTTCTTCATAAAGAGGCATGAGACCGCGTGGCCTAATGGATAAGGTGTCTGACTTTGGATCAGAAGTTTGAGGGTTTGAGTCCCTTCGTGGTCGTTGAGTTCTGTTCTTGTCACTTCTGTAGAGTATTTGCTCCTCTTGTTGTAAATGTCCTCGGAGACTTTGCAAAAGCCTGTGCTTCCTCACTCATGCTTATCATTCAATCCCTGCCCTTGACTGTTTACAGCTACAAAGGTGGCTTCTTTTGCTGAGCTTTCACCACAATGTCAATGACGCTAACTCTTTTCTTACAACTTGTGCAAGTCCCAGCAAAGTTTTTACATCAACCTCAAATAAACACTGCTAGTCCACACTGGGATTCTAACCTTTGCCTTACTTTGAACCCAATACCCTGATGGACCTTGGAAGAGACTCTAAGTAAACTATATGACCCAGGGTTCAAACATTCATGGTGGCATCTCCCTTTCTGCTAAGCATTTTGTTTACTAACATGAGAAAATTAATTTCCTATATGATTTAGGAAATCCTTGTCTGCAATTCTGCTGTAAGCCAGACTTTTACAAAGGTGCAGACACAGCATGTCAAGTGGCACGATGCGATTCCTTCTTGTTGCAAGCTCAACAATTTCAAAAGGTTGCCTCGGTTCCCAATTTATATGAAGAGTTCTTGCCTGAAATTTGGAAAGTATGTCTGTCATTTCCTCTGAAAAGATATGATCCACACCGCAAATGGAACACTGCAATTGGTTTTCTTGCAACCTGAACTCTTTTCAAGGAAGGGTCCGTTGAAATTTCAACAAATGAGTCTTGTCAGAAGAGGGAATAACCCCACCTCTTTCACCAAAGGTCAGAACATACAGGGAAGACCTGTAAGTTATTGCCAAAACCTATCTCCTGAGTTCGGTCTCCTTACATATTTGTCACTTTACCTGTACACTAACCTTTTAAGATTTAGCAAAACAAATTGCCTCCAAAGCTTCTGATCCTGATGAAGTGAACTAGAAGAGAAGATGAGCTAACCCATATGACTGTAGGTGTGCCAAAGGGGATGGAATTTGTCAGTTTGTAAAACGTGTGTTAGAAAGCTTGTAGAAAAAAGTCGGCCTTGTTCCTTTTCTGCGAGATTTTCAAAAAGTCCATGTGAGGTTGCTGTTGAAAAGGCCCTTTGAAGAGCCTAGTAAATGAAAAGACCCAAGAGCTTGTTTTGGCAGGCCTGACCAATGTGCCATGATGGACAAAGTGAAAAGCTCTGTCAGAAGTGGGATTTGAACCCACGCCTCCATTCGGAGACCAGAAGGTCCATGAGAAGGGAAGAGAAGCCTCTTGAGTCTGGCGCCTTAGACCACTCGGCCATCCTGACAAGCGGTGTATTATGTACCCATGCAGCTGGCACAATGACTATACTTAACAGAGAAGAGACAACCACAAACTTAGCCTAGAAGACTTCATGAACACTGCAAGGCATGTTTTTTTCTCTGAAAACACTCATCAAACTGCCATTTTGGATCACTGCAATACCTTAGACAGCAATGTCATGTGCCTGCTCTAACAAATGAAATCCTTTGTGCTCCTTGAGCGTCTTTTCCTATGCGGTGGCTGTTTCCAGTGGAAAATGGTTTCTTCATAAAGAGTCATGAGACCGCGTGGCCTAATGGATAAGGCGTCTGACTTCGGATCAGAAGATTGAGGGTTCGTGTCCCTTCGTGGTCGTTGAGCTCTGTTCTTGTCACTTCTGTAGAGTATTTGCTCCTCTTGTTGTAAATGTCCTCGGAGACTTTGCAAAAGCCTGTGCTTCCTCACTCATGCTTATCATTCAATCCCTGCCCTTGACTGTTTACAGCTACAAAGGTGGCTGCTTTTGCTGAGCTTTCACCACAATGTCAATGACGCTAACTCTTTTCTTACAACTTGTGCAAGTCCCAGCAAAGTTTTTACATCAACCTCAAATAAACACTGCTAGTCCACACTGGGATTCTAACCTTTGCCTTACTTTGAACCCAATACCCTGATGGACCTGGGAAGAGACTCTAAGTAAACTATATGACCCAGGGTTCAAGCATTCATGGTGGCATCTCCCTTTCTTCTAAGCATTTTGTTTACTAACAGGAGAAAATTAATTTCCTATATGATTTAGGAAATCCTTGTCTGCAATTCTGCTGTAAGCCAGACTTTTACAAAGGTGCAGACACAGCATGTCAAGTGGCACGATGCGATTCCTTCTTGTTGCAAGCTCAACAATTTCAAAAGGTTGCCTCGGTTCCCAATTTATATGAAGAGTTCTTGCCTGAAATTTGGAAAGTATGTCTGTCATTTCCTCTGAAAAGATATGATTCACACCGCAAATGGAACACTGCAATTGGTTTTCTTGCAACCTGAACTCTTTTCAAGGAAGGGTCCGTTGAAATTTCAACAAATGAGTCTTGTCAGAAGAGGGAATAACCCCACCTCTTTCACCAAAGGTCAGAACATACAGGGAAGACCTGTAAGTTATTGCCAAAACCTATCTCCTGAGTTCGGTCTCCTTACATATTTGTCACTTTACCTGTACACTAACCTTTTAAGATTTAGCAAAACAAATTGCCTCCAAAGCTTCTGATCCTGATGAAGTGAACTAGAAGAGAAGATGAGCTAACCCATATGACTGTAGGTGTGCCAAAGGGGATGGAATTTGTCAGTTTGTAAAACGTGTGTTAGAAAGCTTGTAGAAAAAAGTCGGCCTTGTTCCTTTTCTGCGAGATTTTCCAAAAGTCCATGTGAGGTTGCTGTTGAGAAGGCCCTTTGAAGAGCCTAGTAAATGAAAAGACCCAAGAGCTTGTTTTGGCAGGCCTGACCAATGTGCCATGATGGACAAAGTGAAAAAGCTCTGTCAGAAATGGGATTTGAACCCACGCCTCCATTCGGAGACCAGAAGGCCCATGAGAAGGGAAGAGAAGCCTCTTGAGTCTGGCGCCTTAGACCACTCGGCCATCCTGACAAGCGGTGTACTATGTACCCATGCAGCTGGCAAAATGACTATACTTAACAGAGAAGAGACAACCACAAACTTAGCCTAGAAGACTTCATGAACACTGCAAGGCATGTTTTTTTCTCTGAAAACACTCATCAAACTGCCATTTTGGATCACTGCAATACCTTAGACAGCAATGTCATGTGCCTGCTCTAACAAATGAAATCCTTTGTGCTCCTTGAGCGTCTTTTCCTATGCGGTGGCTGTTTCCAGTGGAAAATGGTTTCTTCATAAAGAGGCATGAGACCGCGTGGCCTAATGGATAAGGCGTCTGACTTTGGATCAGAAGATTGAGGGTTCGAGTCCCTTCGTGGTTGTTGAGCTCTGTTCTTGTCACTTCTGTAGAGTATTTGCTCCTCTTGTTGTAAATGTCCTCGGAGACTTTGCAAAAGCCTGTGCTTCCTCACTCATGCTTATCATTCAATCCCTGCCCTTGACTGTTTACAGCTACAAAGGTGGCTGCTTTTGCTGAGCTTTCACCACAATGTCAATGACGCTAACTCTTTTCTTACAACTTGTGCAAGTCCCAGCAAAGTTTTTACATCAACCTCAAATAAACACTGCTAGTCCACACTGGGATTCTAACCTTTGCCTTACTTTGAACCCAATACCCTGATGGACCTGGGAAGAGACTCTAAGTAAACTATATGACCCAGGGTTCAAACATTCATGGTGGCATCTCCCTTTCTGCTAAGCATTTTGTTTACTAACATGAGAAAATTAATTTCCTATATGATTTAGGAAATCCTTGTCTGCAATTCTGCTGTAAGCCAGACTTTTACAAAGGTGCAGACACAGCATGTCAAGTGGCACGATGCGATTCCTTCTTGTTGCAAGCTCAACAATTTCAAAAGGTTGCCTCGGTTCCCAATTTATATGAAGAGTTCTTGCCTGAAATTTGGAAAGTATGTCTGTCATTTCCTCTGAAAAGATATGATCCACACCGCAAATGGAACACTGCAATTGGTTTTCTTGCAACCTGAACTCTTTTCAAGGAAGGGTCCGTTGAAATTTCAACAAATGAGTCTTGTCAGAAGAGGGAATAACCCCACCTCTTTCACCAAAGGTCAGAACATACAGGGAAGACCTGTAAGTTATTGCCAAAACCTATCTCCTGAGTTCGGTCTCCTTACATATTTGTCACTTTACCTGTACACTAACCTTTTAAGATTTAGCAAAACAAATTGCCTCCAAAGCTTCTGATCCTGATGAAGTGAACTAGAAGAGAAGATGAGCTAACCCATATGACTGTAGGTGTGCCAAAGGGGATGGAATTTGTCAGTTTGTAAAACGTGTGTTAGAAAGCTTGTAGAAAAAAGTCGGCCTTGTTCCTTTTCTGCGAGATTTTCCAAAAGTCCATGTGAGGTTGCTGTTGAGAAGGCCCTTTGAAGAGCCTAGTAAATGAAAAGACCCAAGAGCTTGTTTTGGCAGGCCTGACCAATGTGCCATGATGGACAAAGTGAAAAAGCTCTGTCAGAAGTGGGATTTGAACCCATGCCTCCATTCGGAGACCAGAAGGCCCATGAGAAGGGAAGAGAAGCCTCTTGAGTCTGGCGCCTTACACCACTCGGCCATCCTGACAAGCGGTGCACTATGTACCCATGCAGCTGGCACAATGACTATACTTAACAGAGAAGAGACAACCACAAACTTAGCCTAGAAGACTTCATGAACACTGCAAGGCATGTTTTTTTCTCTGAAAACACTCATCAAACTGCCATTTTGGATCACTGCAATACCTTAGACAGCAATGTCATGTGCCTGCTCTAACAAATGAAATCCTTTGTGCTCCTTGAGCGTCTTTTCCTATGCGGTGGCTGTTTCCAGTGGAAAATGGTTTCTTCATAAAGAGGCATGAGACTGCGTGGCCTAATGGATAAGGCGTCTGACTTCGGATCAGAAGATTGAGGGTTCGAGTCCCTTCGTGGTCGTTGAGTTCTGTTCTTGTCACTTCTGTAGAGTATTTGCTCCTCTTGTTGTAAATGTCCTCGGAGACTTTGCAAAAGCCTGTGCTTCCTCACTCATGCTTATCATTCAATCCCTGCCCTTGACTATTTACAGCTACAAAGGTGGCTGCTTTTGCTGAGCTTTCACCACAATGTCAATGACGCTAACTCTTTTCTTACAACTTGTGCAAGTCCCAGCAAAGTTTTTACATCAACCTCAAATAAACACTGCTAGTCCACACTGGGATTCTAACCTTTGCCTTACTTTGAACCCAATACCCTGATGGACCTTGGAAGAGACTCTAAGTAAACTATATGACCCAGGGTTCAAACATTCATGGTGGCATCTCCCTTTCTGCTAAGCATTTTGTTTACTAACATGAGAAAATTAATTTCCTATATGATTTAGGAAATCCTTGTCTGCAATTCTGCTGTAAGCCAGACTTTTACAAAGGTGCAGACACAGCATGTCAAGTGGCACGATGCGATTCCTTCTTGTTGCAAGCTCAACAATTTCAAAAGGTTGCCTCGGTTCCCAATTTATATGAAGAGTTCTTGCCTGAAATTTGGAAAGTATGTCTGTCATTTCCTCTGAAAAGATATGATCCACACCGCAAATGGAACACTGCAATTGGTTTTCTTGCAACCTGAACTCTTTTCAAGGAAGGGTCCGTTGAAATTTCAACAAATGAGTCTTGTCAGAAGAGGGAATAACCCCACCTCTTTCACCAAAGGTCAGAACATACAGGGAAGACCTGTAAGTTATTGCCAAAACCTATCTCCTGAGTTCGGTCTCCTTACATATTTGTCACTTTACCTGTACACTAACCTTTTAAGATTTAGCAAAACAAATTGCCTCCAAAGCTTCTGATCCTGATGAAGTGAACTAGAAGAGAAGATGAGCTAACCCATATGACTGTAGGTGTGCCAAAGGGGATGGAATTTGTCAGTTTGTAAAACGTGTGTTAGAAAGCTTGTAGAAAAAAGTCGGCCTTGTTCCTTTTCTGCGAGATTTTCCAAAAGTCCATGTGAGGTTGCTGTTGAGAAGGCCCTTTGAAGAGCCTAGTAAATGAAAAGACCCAAGAGCTTGTTTTGGCAGGCCTGACCAATGTGCCATGATGGACAAAGTGAAAAAGCTCTGTCAGAAGTGGGATTTGAACCCACGCCTCCATTCGGAGACCAGAAGGCCCATGAGAAGGGAAGAGAAGCCTCTTGAGTCTGGCGCCTTAGACCACTCGGCCATCCTGACAAGCGGTGCACTATGTACCCATGCAGCTGGCACAATGACTATACTTAACAGAGAAGAGACAACCACAAACTTAGCCTAGAAGACTTCATGAACACTGCAAGGCATGTTTTTTTCTCTGAAAACACTCATCAAACTGCCATTTTGGATCACTGCAATACCTTAGACAGCAATGTCATGTGCCTGCTCTAACAAATGAAATCCTTTGTGCTCCTTGAGCGTCTTTTCCTATGCGGTGGCTGTTTCCAGTGGAAAATGGTTTCTTCATAAAGAGGCATGAGACTGTGTGGCCTAATGGATAAGGCGTCTGACTTCGGATCAGAAGTTTGAGGGTTCGAGTCCCTTCGTGGTCGTTGAGTTCTGTTCTTGTCACTTCTGTAGAGTATTTGCTCCTCTTGTTGTAAATGTCCTCGGAGACTTTGCAAAAGCCTGTGCTTCCTCACTCATGCTTATCATTCAATCCCTGCCCTTGACTGTTTACAGCTACAAAGGTTCCTGCTTTTGCTGAGCTTTCACCACAATGTCAATGACGCTAACTCTTTTCTTACAACTTGTGCAAGTCCCAGCAAAGTTTTTACATCAACCTCAAATAAACACTGCTAGTCCACACTGGGATTCTAACCTTTGCCTTACTTTGAACCCAATACCCTGATGGACCTTGGAAGAGACTCTAAGTAAACTATATGACCCAGGGTTCAAACATTCATGGTGGCATCTCCCTTTCTGCTAAGCATTTTGTTTACTAACATGAGAAAATTAATTTCCTATATGATTTAGGAAATCCTTGTCTGCAATTCTGCTGTAAGCCAGACTTTTACAAAGGTGCAGACACAGCATGTCAAGTGGCACGATGCGATTCCTTCTTGTTGCAAGCTCAACAATTTCAAAAGGTTTCCTCGGTTCCCAATTTATATGAAGAGTTCTTGCCTGAAATTTGGAAAGTATGTCTGTCATTTCCTCTGAAAAGATATGATCCACACCGCAAATGGAACACTGCAATTGGTTTTCTTGCAACCTGAACTCTTTTCAAGGAAGGGTCCGTTGAAATTTCAACAAATGAGTCTTGTCAGAAGAGGGAATAACCCCACCTCTTTCACCAAAGGTCAGAACATACAGGGAAGACCTGTAAGTTATTGCCAAAACCTATCTCCTGAGTTCGGTCTCCTTACATATTTGTCACTTTACCTGTACACTAACCTTTTAAGATTTAGCAAAACAAATTGCCTCCAAAGCTTCTGATCCTGATGAAGTGAACTAGAAGAGAAGATGAGCTAACCCATATGACTGTAGGTGTGCCAAAGGGGATGGAATTTGTCAGTTTGTAAAACGTGTGTTAGAAAGCTTGTAGAAAAAAGTCGGCCTTGTTCCTTTTCTGCGAGATTTTCCAAAAGTCCATGTGAGGTTGCTGTTGAGAAGGCCCTTTGAAGAGCCTAGTAAATGAAAAGACCCAAGAGCTTGTTTTGGCAGGCCTGACCAATGTGCCATGATGGACAAAGTGAAAAAGCTCTGTCAGAAGTGGGATTTGAACCCACGCCTCCATTCGGAGACCAGAAGGCCCATGAGAAGGGAAGAGAAGCCTCTTGAGACTGGCGCCTTACACCACTCGGCCATCCTGAC
Organism: Hyperolius riggenbachi; assembly: GCF_040937935.1. Lineage (NCBI taxonomy): Eukaryota > Metazoa > Chordata > Amphibia > Anura > Hyperoliidae > Hyperolius > Hyperolius riggenbachi. Next base: position 89,622,306 of record NC_090653.1, on the reverse strand, counting down.
AAGCGGTGCACTATGTACCCATGCAGCTGGCACAATGACTATACTTAACAGAGAAGAGACAACCACAAACTTAGCCTAGAAGACTTCATGAACACTGCAAGGCATGTTTTTTTCTCTGAAAACACTCATCAAACTGCCATTTTGGATCACTGCAATACCTTAGACAGCAATGTCATGTGCCTGCTCTAACAAATGAAATCCTTTGTGCTCCTTGAGCGTCTTTTCCTATGCGGTGGCTGTTTCCAGTGGAAAATGGTTTCTTCATAAAGAGGCATGAGACTGCGTGGCCTAATGGATAAGGCGTCTGACTTCGGATCAGAAGTTTGAGGGTTCGAGTCCCTTCGTGGTCGTTGAGTTCTGTTCTTGTCACTTCTGTAGAGTATTTGCTCCTCTTGTTGTAAATGTCCTCGGAGACTTTGCAAAAGCCTGTGCTTCCTCACTCATGCTTATCATTCAATCCCTGCCCTTGACTGTTTACAGCTACAAAGGTTCCTGCTTTTGCTGAGCTTTCACCACAATGTCAATGACGCTAACTCTTTTCTTACAACTTGTGCAAGTCCCAGCAAAGTTTTTACATCAACCTCAAATAAACACTGCTAGTCCACACTGGGATTCTAACCTTTGCCTTACTTTGAACCCAATACCCTGATGGACCTTGGAAGAGACTCTAAGTAAACTATATGACCCAGGGTTCAAACATTCATGGTGGCATCTCCCTTTCTGCTAAGCATTTTGTTTACTAACATGAGAAAATTTATTTCCTATATGATTTAGGAAATCCTTGTCTGCAATTCTGCTGTAAGCCAGACTTTTACAAAGGTGCAGACACAGCATGTCAAGTGGCACGATGCGATTCCTTCTTGTTGCAAGCTCAACAATTTCAAAAGGTTTCCTCGGTTCCCAATTTATATGAAGAGTTCTTGCCTGAAATTTGGAAAGTATGTCTGTCATTTCCTCTGAAAAGATATGATCCACACCGCAAATGGAACACTGCAATTGGTTTTCTTGCAACCTGAACTCTTTTCAAGGAAGGGTCCGTTGAAATTTCAACAAATGAGTCTTGTCAGAAGAGGGAATAACCCCACCTCTTTCACCAAAGGTCAGAACATACAGGGAAGACCTGTAAGTTATTGCCAAAACCTATCTCCTGAGTTCGGTCTCCTTACATATTTGTCACTTTACCTGTACACTAACCTTTTAAGATTTAGCAAAACAAATTGCCTCCAAAGCTTCTGATCCTGATGAAGTGAACTAGAAGAGAAGATGAGCTAACCCATATGACTGTAGGTGTGCCAAAGGGGATGGAATTTGTCAGTTTGTAAAACGTGTGTTAGAAAGCTTGTAGAAAAAAGTCGGCCTTGTTCCTTTTCTGCGAGATTTTCCAAAAGTCCATGTGAGGTTGCTGTTGAGAAGGCCCTTTGAAGAGCCTAGTAAATGAAAAGACCCAAGAGCTTGTTTTGGCAGGCCTGACCAATGTGCCATGATGGACAAAGTGAAAAAGCTCTGTCAGAAGTGGGATTTGAACCCACGCCTCCATTCGGAGACCAGAAGGCCCATGAGAAGGGAAGAGAAGCCTCTTGAGACTGGCGCCTTACACCACTCGGCCATCCTGGCAAGCGGTGCACTATGTACCCATGCAGCTGGCACAATGACTATACTTAACAGAGAAGAGACAACCACAAACTTAGCCTAGAAGACTTCATGAACACTGCAAGGCAGGTTTTTTTCTCTGAAAACACTCATCAAACTGCCATTTTGGATCACTGCAATACCTTAGACAGCAATGTCATGTGCCTGCTCTAACAAATGAAATCCTTTGTGCTCCTTGAGCGTCTTTTCCTATGCGGTGGCTGTTTCCAGTGGAAAATTTTTTCTTCATAAAGAGGCATGAGACTGCGTGGCCTAATGGATAAGGCGTCTGACTTCGGATCAGAAGTTTGAGGGTTCGAGTCCCTTCGTGGTCGTTGAGTTCTGTTCTTGTCACTTCTGTAGAGTATTTGCTCCTCTTGTTGTAAATGTCCTCGGAGACTTTGCAAAAGCCTGTGCTTCCTCACTCATGCTTATCATTCAATCCCTGCCCTTGACTGTTTACAGCTACAAAGGTGGCTGCTTTTGCTGAGCTTTCACCACAATGTCAATGACGCTAACTCTTTTCTTACAACTTGTGCAAGTCCCAGCAAAGTTTTTACATCAACCTCAAATAAACACTGCTAGTCCACACTGGGATTCTAACCTTTGCCTTACTTTGAACCCAATACCCTGATGGACCTTGGAAGAGACTCTAAGTAAACTATATGACCCAGGGTTCAAACATTCATGGTGGCATCTCCCTTTCTGCTAAGCATTTTGTTTACTAACATGAGAAAATTAATTTCCTATATGATTTAGGAAATCCTTGTCTGCAATTCTGCTGTAAGCCAGACTTTTACAAAGGTGCAGACACAGCATGTCAAGTGGCACGATGCGATTCCTTCTTGTTGCAAGCTCAACAATTTCAAAAGGTTGCCTCGGTTCCCAATTTATATGAAGAGTTCTTGCCTGAAATTTGGAAAGTATGTCTGTCATTTCCTCTGAAAAGATATGATCCACACCGCAAATGGAACACTGCAATTGGTTTTCTTGCAACCTGAACTCTTTTCAAGGAAGGGTCCGTTGAAATTTCAACAAATGAGTCTTGTCAGAAGAGGGAATAACCCCACCTCTTTCACCAAAGGTCAGAACATACAGGGAAGACCTGTAAGTTATTGCCAAAACCTATCTCCTGAGTTCGGTCTCCTTACATATTTGTCACTTTACCTGTACACTAACCTTTTAAGATTTAGCAAAACAAATTGCCTCCAAAGCTTCTGATCCTGATGAAGTGAACTAGAAGAGAAGATGAGCTAACCCATATGACTGTAGGTGTGCCAAAGGGGATGGAATTTGTCAGTTTGTAAAACGTGTGTTAGAAAGCTTGTAGAAAAAAGTCGGCCTTGTTCCTTTTCTGCGAGATTTTCCAAAAGTCCATGTGAGGTTGCTGTTGAGAAGGCCCTTTGAAGAGCCTAGTAAATGAAAAGACCCAAGAGCTTGTTTTGGCAGGCCTGACCAATGTGCCATGATGGACAAAGTGAAAAAGCTCTGTCAGAAGTGGGATTTGAACCCACGCCTCCATTCGGAGACCAGAAGGCCCATGAGAAGGGAAGAGAAGCCTCTTGAGTCTGGCGCCTTACACCACTCAGCCATCCTGACAAGCGGTGCACTATGTACCCATGCAGCTGGCACAATGACTATACTTAACAGAGAAGAGACAACCACAAACTTAGCCTAGAAGACTTCATGAACACTGCAAGGCATGTTTTTTTCTCTGAAAACACTCATCAAACTGCCATTTTGGATCACTGCAATACCTTAGACAGCAATGTCATGTGCCTGCTCTAACAAATGAAATCCTTTGTGCTCCTTGAGCGTCTTTTCCTATGCGGTGGCTGTTTCCAGTGGAAAATGGTTTCTTCATAAAGAGGCATGAGACTGTGTGGCCTAATGGATAAGGCGTCTGACTTTGGATCAGAAGATTGAGGGTTCGAGTCCCTTCGTGGTCGTTGAGTTCTGTTCTTGTCACTTCTGTAGAGTATTTGCTCCTCTTGTTGTAAATGTCCTCGGAGACTTTGCAAAAGCCTGTGCTTCCTCACTCATGCTTATCATTCAATCCCTGCCCTTGACTTTTTACAGCTACAAAGGTGGCTGCTTTTGCTGAGCTTTCACCACAATGTCAATGACGCTAACTCTTTTCTTACAACTTGTGCAAGTCCCAGCAAAGTTTTTACATCAACCTCAAATAAACACTGCTAGTCCACACTGGGATTCTAACCTTTGCCTTACTTTGAACCCAATACCCTGATGGACCTTGGAAGAGACTCTAAGTAAACTATATGACCCAGGGTTCAAACATTCATGGTGGCATCTCCCTTTCTGCTAAGCATTTTGTTTACTAACATGAGAAAATTAATTTCCTATATGATTTAGGAAATCCTTGTCTGCAATTCTGCTGTAAGCCAGACTTTTACAAAGGTGCAGACACAGCATGTCAAGTGGCACGATGCGATTGCTTCTTGTTGCAAGCTCAACAATTTCAAAAGGTTGCCTCGGTTCCCAATTTATATGAAGAGTTCTTGCCTGAAATTTGGAAAGTATGTCTGTCATTTCCTCTGAAAAGATATGATCCACACCGCAAATGGAACACTGCAATTGGTTTTCTTGCAACCTCAACTCTTTTCAAGGAAGGGTCCGTTGAAATTTCAACAAATGAGTCTTGTCAGAAGAGGGAATAACCCCACCTCTTTCACCAAAGGTCAGAACATACAGGGAAGACCTGTAAGTTATTGCCAAAACCTATCTCCTGAGTTCGGTCTCCTTACATATTTGTCACTTTACCTGTACACTAACCTTTTAAGATTTAGCAAAACAAATTGCCTCCAAAGCTTCTGATCCTGATGAAGTGAACTAGAAGAGAAGATGAGCTAACCCATATGACTGTAGGTGTGCCAAAGGGGATGGAATTTGTCAGTTTGTAAAACGTGTGTTAGAAAGCTTGTAGAAAAAAGTCGGCCTTGTTCCTTTTCTGCGAGATTTTCCAAAAGTCCATGTGAGGTTGCTGTTGAGAAGGCCCTTTGAAGAGCCTAGTAAATGAAAAGACCCAAGAGCTTGTTTTGGCAGGCCTGACCAATGTGCCATGATGGACAAAGTGAAAAAGCTCTGTCAGAAGTGGGATTTGAACCCACGCCTCCATTCGGAGACCAGAAGGCCCATGAGAAGGGAAGAGAAGCCTCTTGAGACTGGCGCCTTACACCACTCGGCCATCCTGACAAGCGGTGCACTATGTACCCATGCAGCTGGCACAATGACTATACTTAACAGAGAAGAGACAACCACAAACTTAGCCTAGAAGACTTCATGAACACTGCAAGGCATGTTTTTTTCTCTGAAAACACTCATCAAACTGCCATTTTGGATCACTGCAATACCTTAGACAGCAATGTCATGTGCCTGCTCTAACAAATGAAATCCTTTGTGCTCCTTGAGCGTCTTTTCCTATGCGGTGGCTGTTTCCAGTGGAAAATGGTTTCTTCATAAAGAGGCATGAGACTGCGTGGCCTAATGGATAAGGCGTCTGACTTCGGATCAGAAGTTTGAGGGTTCGAGTCCCTTCGTGGTCGTTGAGTTCTGTTCTTGTCACTTCTGTAGAGTATTTGCTCCTCTTGTTGTAAATGTCCTCGGAGACTTTGCAAAAGCCTGTGCTTCCTCACTCATGCTTATCATTCAATCCCTGCCCTTGACTGTTTACAGCTACAAAGGTTCCTGCTTTTGCTGAGCTTTCACCACAATGTCAATGACGCTAACTCTTTTCTTACAACTTGTGCAAGTCCCAGCAAAGTTTTTACATCAACCTCAAATAAACACTGCTAGTCCACACTGGGATTCTAACCTTTGCCTTACTTTGAACCCAATACCCTGATGGACCTTGGAAGAGACTCTAAGTAAACTATATGACCCAGGGTTCAAACATTCATGGTGGCATCTCCCTTTCTGCTAAGCATTTTGTTTACTAACATGAGAAAATTAATTTCCTATATGATTTAGGAAATCCTTGTCTGCAATTCTGCTGTAAGCCAGACTTTTACAAAGGTGCAGACACAGCATGTCAAGTGGCACGATGCGATTCCTTCTTGTTGCAAGCTCAACAATTTCAAAAGGTTTCCTCGGTTCCCAATTTATATGAAGAGTTCTTGCCTGAAATTTGGAAAGTATGTCTGTCATTTCCTCTGAAAAGATATGATCCACACCGCAAATGGAACACTGCAATTGGTTTTCTTGCAACCTGAACTCTTTTCAAGGAAGGGTCCGTTGAAATTTCAACAAATGAGTCTTGTCAGAAGAGGGAATAACCCCACCTCTTTCACCAAAGGTCAGAACATACAGGGAAGACCTGTAAGTTATTGCCAAAACCTATCTCCTGAGTTCGGTCTCCTTACATATTTGTCACTTTACCTGTACACTAACCTTTTAAGATTTAGCAAAACAAATTGCCTCCAAAGCTTCTGATCCTGATGAAGTGAACTAGAAGAGAAGATGAGCTAACCCATATGACTGTAGGTGTGCCAAAGGGGATGGAATTTGTCAGTTTGTAAAACGTGTGTTAGAAAGCTTGTAGAAAAAAGTCGGCCTTGTTCCTTTTCTGCGAGATTTTCCAAAAGTCCATGTGAGGTTGCTGTTGAGAAGGCCCTTTGAAGAGCCTAGTAAATGAAAAGACCCAAGAGCTTGTTTTGGCAGGCCTGACCAATGTGCCATGATGGACAAAGTGAAAAAGCTCTGTCAGAAGTGGGATTTGAACCCACGCCTCCATTCGGAGACCAGAAGGCCCATGAGAAGGGAAGAGAAGCCTCTTGAGACTGGCGCCTTACACCACTCGGCCATCCTGACAAGCGGTGCACTATGTACCCATGCAGCTGGCACAATGACTATACTTAACAGAGAAGAGACAACCACAAACTTAGCCTAGAAGACTTCATGAACACTGCAAGGCATGTTTTTTTCTCTGAAAACACTCATCAAACTGCCATTTTGGATCACTGCAATACCTTAGACAGCAATGTCATGTGCCTGCTCTAACAAATGAAATCCTTTGTGCTCCTTGAGCGTCTTTTCCTATGCGGTGGCTGTTTCCAGTGGAAAATGGTTTCTTCATAAAGAGGCATGAGACTGTGTGGCCTAATGGATAAGGCGTCTGACTTTGGATCAGAAGATTGAGGGTTCGAGTCCCTTCGTGGTCGTTGAGTTCTGTTCTTGTCACTTCTGTAGAGTATTTGCTCCTCTTGTTGTAAATGTCCTCGGAGACTTTGCAAAAGCCTGTGCTTCCTCACTCATGCTTATCATTCAATCCCTGCCCTTGACTTTTTACAGCTACAAAGATGGCTGCTTTTGCTGAGCTTTCACCACAATGTCAATGACGCTAACTCTTTTCTTACAACTTGTGCAAGTCCCAGCAAAGTTTTTACATCAACCTCAAATAAACACTGCTAGTCCACACTGGGATTCTAACCTTTGCCTTACTTTGAACCCAATACCCTGATGGACCTTGGAAGAGACTCTAAGTAAACTATATGACCCAGGGTTCAAACATTCATGGTGGCATCTCCCTTTCTGCTAAGCATTTTGTTTACTAACATGAGAAAATTAATTTCCTATATGATTTAGGAAATCCTTGTCTGCAATTCTGCTGTAAGCCAGACTTTTACAAAGGTGCAGACACAGCATGTCAAGTGGCACGATGCGATTCCTTCTTGTTGCAAGCTCAACAATTTCAAAAGGTTGCCTCGGTTCCCAATTTATATGAAGAGTTCTTGCCTGAAATTTGGAAAGTATGTCTGTCATTTCCTCTGAAAAGATATGATCCACACCGCAAATGGAACACTGCAATTGGTTTTCTTGCAACCTCAACTCTTTTCAAGGAAGGGTCCGTTGAAATTTCAACAAATGAGTCTTGTCAGAAGAGGGAATAACCCCACCTCTTTCACCAAAGGTCAGAACATACAGGGAAGACCTGTAAGTTATTGCCAAAACCTATCTCCTGAGTTCGGTCTCCTTACATATTTGTCACTTTACCTGTACACTAACCTTTTAAGATTTAGCAAAACAAATTGCCTCCAAAGCTTCTGATCCTGATGAAGTGAACTAGAAGAGAAGATGAGCTAACCCATATGACTGTAGGTGTGCCAAAGGGGATGGAATTTGTCAGTTTGTAAAACGTGTGTTAGAAAGCTTGTAGAAAAAAGTCGGCCTTGTTCCTTTTCTGCGAGATTTTCCAAAAGTCCATGTGAGGTTGCTGTTGAGAAGGCCCTTTGAAGAGCCTAGTAAATGAAAAGACCCAAGAGCTTGTTTTGGCAGGCCTGACCAATGTGCCATGATGGACAAAGTGAAAAAGCTCTGTCAGAAGTGGGATTTGAACCCACGACTCCATTCGGAGACCAGAAGGCCCATGAGAAGGGAAGAGAAGCCTCTTGAGTCTGGCGCCTTACACCACTCGGCCATCCTGACAAGCGGTGCACTATGTACCCATGCAGCTGGCACAATGACTATACTTAACAGAGAAGAGACAACCACAAACTTAGCCTAGAAGACTTCATGAACACTGCAAGGCATGTTTTTTTCTCTGAAAACACTCATCAAACTGCCATTTTGGATCACTGCAATACCTTAGACAGCAATGTCATGTGCCTGCTCTAACAAATGAAATCCTTTGTGCTCCTTGAGCGTCTTTTCCTATGCGGTGGCTGTTTCCAGTGGAAAATGGTTTCTTCATAAAGAGGCATGAGACTGCGTGGCCTAATGGATAAGGCGTCTGACTTTGGATCAGAAGATTGAGGGTTCGAGTCCCTTCGTGGTAGTTGAGTTCTGTTCTTGTCACTTCTGTAGAGTGTTTGCTCCTCTTGTTGTAAATGTCCTCGGAGACTTTGCAAAAGCCTGTGCTTCCTCACTCATGCTTATCATTCAATCCCTGCCCTTGACTGTTTACAGCTACAAAGGTGGCTGCTTTTGCTGAGCTTTCACCACAATGTCAATGACGCTAACTCTTTTCTTACAACTTGTGCAAGTCCCAGCAAAGTTTTTACATCAACCTCAAATAAACACTGCTAGTCCACACTGGGATTCTAACCTTTGCCTTACTTTGAACCCAATACCCTGATGGACCTTGGAAGAGACTCTAAGTAAACTATATGACCCAGGGTTCAAACATTCATGGTGGCATCTCCCTTTCTGCTAAGCATTTTGTTTACTAACATGAGAAAATTAATTTCCTATATGATTTAGGAAATCCTTGTCTGCAATTCTGCTGTAAGCCAGACTTTTACAAAGGTGCAGACACAGCATGTCAAGTGGCACGATGCGATTCCTTCTTGTTGCAAGCTCAACAATTTCAAAAGGTTGCCTCGGTTCCCAATTTATATGAAGAGTTCTTGCCTGAAATTTGGAAAGTATGTCTGTCATTTCCTCTGAAAAGATATGATCCACACCGCAAATGGAACACTGCAATTGGTTTTCTTGCAACCTGAACTCTTTTCAAGGAAGGGTCCGTTGAAATTTCAACAAATGAGTCTTGTCAGAAGAGGGAATAACCCCACCTCTTTCACCAAAGGTCAGAACATACAGGGAAGACCTGTAAGTTATTGCCAAAACCTATCTCCTGAGTTCGGTCTCCTTACATATTTGTCACTTTACCTGTACACTAACCTTTTAAGATTTAGCAAAACAAATTGCCTCCAAAGCTTCTGATCCTGATGAAGTGAACTAGAAGAGAAGATGAGCTAACCCATATGACTGTAGGTGTGCCAAAGGGGATGGAATTTGTCAGTTTGTAAAACGTGTGTTAGAAAGCTTGTAGAAAAAAGTCGGCCTTGTTCCTTTTCTGCGAGATTTTCCAAAAGTCCATGTGAGGTTGCTGTTGAGAAGGCCCTTTGAAGAGCCTAGTAAATGAAAAGACCCAAGAGCTTGTTTTGGCAGGCCTGACCAATGTGCCATGATGGACAAAGTGAAAAAGCTCTGTCAGAAGTGGGATTTGAACCCACGCCTCCATTCGGAGACCAGAAGGCCCATGAGAAGGGAAGAGAAGCCTCTTGAGTCTGGCGCCTTAGACCACTCGGCCATCCTGACAAGCGGTGTACTATGTACCCATGCAGCTGGCACAATGACTATACTTAACAGAGAAGAGACAACCACAAACTTAGCCTAGAAGACTTCATGAACACTGCAAGGCATGTTTTTTTTTCTGAAAACACTCATCAAACTGCCATTTTGGATCACTGCAATACCTTAGACAGCAATGTCATGTGCCTGCTCTAACAAATGAAATCCTTTGTGCTCCTTGAGCGTCTTTTCCTATGCGGTGGCTGTTTCCAGTGGAAAATGGTTTCTTCATAAAGAGGCATGAGACCGCGTGGCCTAATGGATAAGGCGTCTGACTTCGGATCAGAAGATTGAGGGTTCGAGTCCCTTCGTGGTCGTTGAGCTCTGTTCTTGTCACTTCTGTAGAGTATTTGCTCCTCTTGTTGTAAATGTCCTCGGAGATTTTGCAAAAGCCTGTGCTTCCTCACTCATGCTTATCATTCAATCCCTGCCCTTGACTGTTTACAGCTACAAAGGTGGCTGCTTTTGCTGAGCTTTCACCACAATGTCAATGACGCTAACTCTTTTCTTACAACTTGTGCAAGTCCCAGCAAAGTTTTTACATCAACCTCAAATAAACACTGCTAGTCCACACTGGGATTCTAACCTTTGCCTTACTTTGAACCCAATACCCTGATGGACCTGGGAAGAGACTCTAAGTAAACTATATGACCCAGGGTTCAAACATTCATGGTGGCATCTCCCTTTCTGCTAAGCATTTTGTTTACTAACATGAGAAAATTAATTTCCTATATGATTTAGGAAATCCTTGTCTGCAATTCTGCTGTAAGCCAGACTTTTACAAAGGTGCAGACACAGCATGTCAAGTGGCACGATGCGATTCCTTCTTGTTGCAAGCTCAACAATTTCAAAAGGTTGCCTCGGTTCCCAATTTATATGAAGAGTTCTTGCCTGAAATTTGGAAAGTATGTCTGTCATTTCCTCTGAAAAGATATGATCCACACCGCAAATGGAACACTGCAATTGGTTTTCTTGCAACCTGAACTCTTTTCAAGGAAGGGTCCGTTGAAATTTCAACAAATGAGTCTTGTCAGAAGAGGGAATAACCCCACCTCTTTCACCAAAGGTCAGAACATACAGGGAAGACCTGTAAGTTATTGCCAAAACCTATCTCCTGAGTTCGGTCTCCTTACATATTTGTCACTTTACCTGTACACTAACCTTTTAAGATTTAGCAAAACAAATTGCCTCCAAAGCTTCTGATCCTGATGAAGTGAACTAGAAGAGAAGATGAGCTAACCCATATGACTGTAGGTGTGCCAAAGGGGATGGAATTTGTCAGTTTGTAAAACGTGTGTTAGAAAGCTTGTAGAAAAAAGTCGGCCTTGTTCCTTTTCTGCGAGATTTTCCAAAACTCCATGTGAGGTTGCTGTTGAGAAGGCCCTTTGAAGAGCCTAGTAAATGAAAAGACCCAAGAGCTTGTTTTGGCAGGCCTGACCAATGTGCCATGATGGACAAAGTGAAAAAGCTCTGTCAGAAGTGGGATTTGAACCCACGCCTCAATTCGGAGACCAGAAGGCCCATGAGAAGGGAAGAGAAGCCTCTTGAGTCTGGCGCCTTAGACCACTCGGCCATCCTGACAAGCGGTGTACTATGTACCCATGCAGCTGGCACAATGACTATACTTAACAGAGAAGAGACAACCACAAACTTAGCCTAGAAGACTTCATGAACACTGCAAGGCATGTTTTTTTTTTCTGAAAACACTCATCAAACTGCCATTTTGGATCACTGCAATACCTTAGACAGCAATGTCATGTGCCTGCTCTAACAAATGAAATCCTTTGTGCTCCTTGAGCGTCTTTTCCTATGCGGTGGCTGTTTCCAGTGGAAAATGGTTTCTTCATAAAGAGGCATGAGACCGCGTGGCCTAATGGATAAGGCGTCTGACTTCGGATCAGAAGATTGAGGGTTCGAGTCCCTTCGTGGTCGTTGAGCTCTGTTCTTGTCACTTCTGTAGAGTATTTGCTCCTCTTGTTGTAAATGTCCTCAGAGACTTTGCAAAAGCCTGTGCTTCCTCACTCATGCTTATCATTCAATCCCTGCCCTTGACTGTTTACAGCTACAAAGGTGGCTGCTTTTGCTGAGCTTTCACCACAATGTCAATGACGCTAACTCTTTTCTTACAACTTGTGCAAGTCCCAGCAAAGTTTTTACATCAACCTCAAATAAACACTGCTAGTCCACACTGGGATTCTAACCTTTGCCTTACTTTGAACCCAATACCCTGATGGACCTGGGAAGAGACTCTAAGTAAACTATATGACCCAGGGTTCAAACATTCATGGTGGCATCTCCCTTTCTGCTAAGCATTTTGTTTACTAACATGAGAAAATTAATTTCCTATATGATTTAGGAAATCCTTGTCTGCAATTCTGCTGTAAGCCAGACTTTTACAAAGGTGCAGACACAGCATGTCAAGTGGCACGATGCGATTCCTTCTTGTTGCAAGCTCAACAATTTCAAAAGGTTGCCTCGGTTCCCAATTTATATGAAGAGTTCTTGCCTGAAATTTGGAAAGTATGTCTGTCATTTCCTCTGAAAAGATATGATCCACACCGCAAATGGAACACTGCAATTGGTTTTCTTGCAACCTGAACTCTTTTCAAGGAAGGGTCCGTTGAAATTTCAACAAATGAGTCTTGTCAGAAGAGGGAATAACCCCACTTCTTTCACCAAAGGTCAGAACATACAGGGAAGACCTGTAAGTTATTGCCAAAACCTATCTCCTGAGTTCGGTCTCCTTACATATTTGTCACTTTACCTGTACACTAACCTTTTAAGATTTAGCAAAACAAATTGCCTCCAAAGCTTCTGATCCTGATGAAGTGAACTAGAAGAGAAGATGAGCTAACCCATATGACTGTAGGTGTGCCAAAGGGGATGGAATTTGTCAGTTTGTAAAACGTGTGTTAGAAAGCTTGTAGAAAAAAGTCGGCCTTGTTCCTTTTCTGCGAGATTTTCCAAAAGTCCATGTGAGGTTGCTGTTGAGAAGGCCCTTTGAAGAGCCTAGTAAATGAAAAGACCCAAGAGCTTGTTTTGGCAGGCCTGACCAATGTGCCATGATGGACAAAGTGAAAAAGCTCTGTCAGAAGTGGGATTTGAACCCACGCCTCCATTCGGAGACCAGAAGGCCCATGAGAAGGGAAGAGAAGCCTCTTGAGTCTGGCGCCTTAGACCACTCGGCCATCCTGACAAGCGGTGTACTATGTACCCATGCAGCTGGCACAATGACTATACTTAACAGAGAAGAGACAACCACAAACTTAGCCTAGAAGACTTCATGAACACTGCAAGGCATGTTTTTTTTTTCTGAAAACACTCATCAAACTGCCATTTTGGATCACTGCAATACCTTAGACAGCAATGTCATGTGCCTGCTCTAACAAATGAAATCCTTTGTGCTCCTTGAGCGTCTTTTCCTATGCGGTGGCTGTTTCCAGTGGAAAATGGTTTCTTCATAAAGAGGCATGAGACCGCGTGGCCTAATGGATAAGGCGTCTGACTTCGGATCAGAAGATTGAGGGTTCGAGTCCCTTCGTGGTCGTTGAGCTCTGTTCTTGTCACTTCTGTAGAGTATTTGCTCCTCTTGTTGTAAATGTCCTCGGAGACTTTGCAAAAGCCTGTGCTTCCTCACTCATGCTTATCATTCAATCCCTGCCCTTGACTGTTTACAGCTACAAAGGTGGCTGCTTTTGCTGAGCTTTCACCACAATGTCAATGACGCTAACTCTTTTCTTACAACTTGTGCAAGTCCTAGCAAAGTTTTTACATCAACCTCAAATAAACACTGCTAGTCCACACTGGGATTCTAACCTTTGTCTTACTTTGAACCCAATACCCTGATGGACCTGGGAAGAGACTCTAAGTAAACTATATGACCCAGGGTTCAAACATTCATGGTGGCATCTCCCTTTCTGCTAAGCATTTTGTTTACTAACATGAGAAAATTAATTTCCTATATGATTTAGGAAATCCTTGTCTGCAATTCTGCTGTAAGCCAGACTTTTACAAAGGTGCAGACACAGCATGTCAAGTGGCACGATGCGATTCCTTCTTGTTGCAAGCTCAACAATTTCAAAAGGTTGCCTCGGTTCCCAATTTATATGAAGAGTTCTTGCCTGAAATTTGGAAAGTATGTCTGTCATTTCCTCTGAAAAGATATGATCCACACCGCAAATGGAACACTGCAATTGGTTTTCTTGCAACCTGAACTCTTTTCAAGGAAGGGTCCGTTGAAATTTCAACAAATGAGTCTTGTCAGAAGAGGGAATAACCCCACCTCTTTCACCAAAGGTCAGAACATACAGGGAAGACCTGTAAGTTATTGCCAAAACCTATCTCCTGAGTTCGGTCTCCTTACATATTTGTCACTTTACCTGTACACTAACCTTTTAAGATTTAGCAAAACAAATTGCCTCCAAAGCTTCTGATCCTGATGAAGTGAACTAGAAGAGAAGATGAGCTAACCCATATGACTGTAGGTGTGCCAAAGGGGATGGAATTTGTCAGTTTGTAAAACGTGTGTTAGAAAGCTTGTAGAAAAAAGTCGGCCTTGTTCCTTTTCTGCGAGATTTTCCAAAACTCCATGTGAGGTTGCTGTTGAGAAGGCCCTTTGAAGAGCCTAGTAAATGAAAAGACCCAAGAGCTTGTTTTGGCAGGCCTGACCAATGTGCCATGATGGACAAAGTGAAAAAGCTCTGTCAGAAGTGGGATTTGAACCCACGCCTCCATTCGGAGACCAGAAGGCCCATGAGAAGGGAAGAGAAGCCTCTTGAGTCTGGCGCCTTAGACCACTCGGCCATCCTGACAAGCGGTGTACTATGTACTCATGCAGCTGGCACAATGACTATACTTAACAGAGAAGAGACAACCACAAACTTAGCCTAGAAGACTTCATGAACACTGCAAGGCATGTTTTTTTTTCTGAAAACACTCATCAAACTGCCATTTTGGATCACTGCAATACCTTAGACAGCAATGTCATGTGCCTGCTCTAACAAATGAAATCCTTTGTGCTCCTTGAGCGTCTTTTCCTATGCGGTGGCTGTTTCCAGTGGAAAATGGTTTCTTCATAAAGAGGCATGAGACCGCGTGGCCTAATGGATAAGGCGTCTGACTTCGGATCAGAAGATTGAGGGTTCGAGTCCCTTCGTGGTCGTTGAGCTCTGTTCTTGTCACTTCTGTAGAGTATTTGCTCCTCTTGTTGTAAATGTCCTCGGAGACTTTGCAAAAGCCTGTGCTTCCTCACTCATGCTTATCATTCAATCCCTGCCCTTGACTGTTTACAGCTACAAAGGTGGCTGCTTTTGCTGAGCTTTCACCACAATGTCAATGACGCTAACTCTTTTCTTACAACTTGTGCAAGTCCCAGCAAAGTTTTTACATCAATCTCAAATAAACACTGCTAGTCCACACTGGGATTCTAACCTTTGCCTTACTTTGAACCCAATACCCTGATGGACCTTGGAAGAGACTCTAAGTAAACTATATGACCCAGGGTTCAAACATTCATGGTGGCATCTCCCTTTCTGCTAAGCATTTTGTTTACTAACATGAGAAAATTAATTTCCTATATGATTTAGGAAATCCTTGTCTGCAATTCTGCTGTAAGCCAGACTTTTACAAAGGTGCAGACACAGCATGTCAAGTGGCACGATGCGATTCCTTCTTGTTGCAAGCTCAACAATTTCAAAAGGTTGCCTCGGTTCCCAATTTATATGAAGAGTTCTTGCCTGAAATTTGGAAAGTATGTCTGTCATTTCCTCTGAAAAGATATGATCCACACCGCAAATGGAACACTGCAATTGGTTTTCTTGCAACCTGAACTCTTTTCAAGGAAGGGTCCGTTGAAATTTCAACAAATGAGTCTTGTCAGAAGAGGGAATAACCCCACCTCTTTCACCAAAGGTCAGAACATACAGGGAAGACCTGTAAGTTATTGCCAAAACCTATCTCCTGAGTTCGGTCTCCTTACATATTTGTCACTTTACCTGTACACTAACCTTTTAAGATTTAGCAAAACAAATTGCCTCCAAAGCTTCTGATCCTGATGAAGTGAACTAGAAGAGAAGATGAGCTAACCCATATGACTGTAGGTGTGCCAAAGGGGATGGAATTTGTCAGTTTGTAAAACGTGTGTTAGAAAGCTTGTAGAAAAAAGTCGGCCTTGTTCCTTTTCTGCGAGATTTTCCAAAAGTCCATGTGAGGTTGCTGTTGAGAAGGCCCTTTGAAGAGCCTAGTAAATGAAAAGACCCAAGAGCTTGTTTTGGCAGGCCTGACCAATGTGCCATGATGGACAAAGTGAAAAAGCTCTGTCAGAAGTGGGATTTGAACCCACGCCTCCATTCGGAGACCAGAAGGCCCATGAGAAGGGAAGAGAAGCCTCTTGAGTCTGGCGCCTTAGACCACTCGGCCATCCTGACAAGCGGTGTACTATGTACCCATGCAGCTGGCAAAATGACTATACTTAACAGAGAAGAGACAACCACAAACTTAGCCTAGAAGACTTCATGAACACTGCAAGGCATGTTTTTTTCTCTGAAAACACTCATCAAACTGCCATTTTGGATCACTGCAATACCTTAGACAGCAATGTCATGTGCCTGCTCTAACAAATGAAATCCTTTGTGCTCCTTGAGCGTCTTTTCCTATGCGGTGGCTGTTTCCAGTGGAAAATGGTTTCTTCATAAAGAGGCATGAGACCGCGTGGCCTAATGGATAAGGCGTCTGACTTTGGATCAGAAGATTGAGGGTTCGAGTCCCTTTGTGGTCGTTGAGCTCTGTTCTTGTCACTTCTGTAGAGTATTTGCTCCTCTTGTTGTAAATGTCCTCGGAGACTTTGCAAAAGCCTGTGCTTCCTCACTCATGCTTATCATTCAATCCCTGCCCTTGACTGTTTACAGCTACAAAGGTGGCTGCTTTTGCTGAGCTTTCACCACAATGTCAATGACGCTAACTCTTTTCTTACAACATGTGCAAGTCCCAGCAAAGTTTTTACATCAACCTCAAATAAACACTGCTAGTCCACACTGGGATTCTAACCTTTGCCTTACTTTGAACCCAATACCCTGATGGACCTGGGAAGAGACTCTAAGTAAACTATATGACCCAGGGTTCAAACATTCATGGTGGCATCTCCCTTTCTGCTAAGCATTTTGTTTACTAACATGAGAAAATTAATTTCCTATATGATTTAGGAAATCCTTGTCTGCAATTCTGCTGTAAGCCAGACTTTTACAAAGGTGCAGACACAGCATGTCAAGTGGCACGATGCGATTCCTTCTTGTTGCAAGCTCAACAATTTCAAAAGGTTGCCTCGGTTCCCAATTTATATGAAGAGTTCTTGCCTGAAATTTGGAAAGTATGTCTGTCATTTCCTCTGAAAAGATATGATTCACACCGCAAATGGAACACTGCAATTGGTTTTCTTGCAACCTGAACTCTTTTCAAGGAAGGGTCCGTTGAAATTTCAACAAATGAGTCTTGTCAGAAGAGGGAATAACCCCACCTCTTTCACCAAAGGTCAGAACATACAGGGAAGACCTGTAAGTTATTGCCAAAACCTATCTCCTGAGTTCGGTCTCCTTACATATTTGTCACTTTACCTGTACACTAACCTTTTAAGATTTAGCAAAACAAATTGCCTCCAAAGCTTCTGATCCTGATGAAGTGAACTAGAAGAGAAGATGAGCTAACCCATATGACTGTAGGTGTGCCAAAGGGGATGGAATTTGTCAGTTTGTAAAACGTGTGTTAGAAAGCTTGTAGAAAAAAGTCGGCCTTGTTCCTTTTCTGCGAGATTTTCCAAAAGTCCATGTGAGGTTGCTGTTGAGAAGGCCCTTTGAAGAGCCTAGTAAATGAAAAGACCCAAGAGCTTGTTTTGGCAGGCCTGACCAATGTGCCATGATGGACAAAGTGAAAAAGCTCTGTCAGAAGTGGGATTTGAACCCACGCCTCCATTCGGAGACCAGAAGGCCCATGAGAAGGGAAGAGAAGCCTCTTGAGTCTGGTGCCTTAGACCACTCGGCCATCCTGACAAGCGGTGTACTATGTACCCATGCAGCTGGCACAATGACTATACTTAACAGAGAAGAGACAACCACAAACTTAGCCTAGAAGACTTCATGAACACTGCAAGGCATGTTTTTTTTTCTGAAAACACTCATCAAACTGCCATTTTGGATCACTGCAATACCTTAGACAGCAATGTCATGTGCCTGCTCTAACAAATGAAATCCTTTGTGCTCCTTGAGCGTCTTTTCCTATGCGGTGGCTGTTTCCAGTGGAAAATGGTTTCTTCATAAAGAGGCATGAGACCGCGTGGCCTAATGGATAAGGCGTCTGACTTCGGATCAGAAGATTGAGGGTTCGAGTCCCTTCGTGGTCGTTGAGCTCTGTTCTTGTCACTTCTGTAGAGTATTTGCTCCTCTTGTTGTAAATGTCCTCGGAGACTTTGCAAAAGCCTGTGCTTCCTCACTCATGCTTATCATTCAATCCCTGCCCTTGACTGTTTACAGCTACAAAGGTGGCTGCTTTTGCTGAGCTTTCACCACAATGTCAATGACGCTAACTCTTTTCTTACAACTTGTGCAAGTCCCAGCAAAGTTTTTACATCAACCTCAAATAAACACTGCTAGTCCACACTGGGATTCTAACCTTTGCCTTACTTTGAACCCAATACCCTGATGGACCTGGGAAGAGACTCTAAGTAAACTATATGACCCAGGGTTCAAACATTCATGGTGGCATCTCCCTTTCTGCTAAGCATTTTGTTTACTAACATGAGAAAATTAATTTCCTATATGATTTAGGAAATCCTTGTCTGCAATTCTGCTGTAAGCCAGACTTTTACAAAGGTGCAGACACAGCATGTCAAGTGGCACGATGCGATTCCTTCTTGTTGCAAGCTCAACAATTTCAAAAGGTTGCCTCGGTTCCCAATTTATATGAAGAGTTCTTGCCTGAAATTTGGAAAGTATGTCTGTCATTTCCTCTGAAAAGATATGATTCACACCGCAAATGGAACACTGCAATTGGTTTTCTTGCAACCTGAACTCTTTTCAAGGAAGGGTCCGTTGAAATTTCAACAAATGAGTCTTGTCAGAAGAGGGAATAACCCCACCTCTTTCACCAAAGGTCAGAACATACAGGGAAGACCTGTAAGTTATTGCCAAAACCTATCTCCTGAGTTCGGTCTCCTTACATATTTGTCACTTTACCTGTACACTAACCTTTTAAGATTTAGCAAAACAAATTGCCTCCAAAGCTTCTGATCCTGATGAAGTGAACTAGAAGAGAAGATGAGCTAACCCATATGACTGTAGGTGTGCCAAAGGGGATGGAATTTGTCAGTTTGTAAAACGTGTGTTAGAAAGCTTGTAGAAAAAAGTCGGCCTTGTTCCTTTTCTGCGAGATTTTCCAAAAGTCCATGTGAGGTTGCTGTTGAGAAGGCCCTTTGAAGAGCCTAGTAAATGAAAAGACCCAAGAGCTTGTTTTGGCAGGCCTGACCAATGTGCCATGATGGACAAAGTGAAAAAGCTCTGTCAGAAGTGGGATTTGAACCCACGCCTCCATTCGGAGACCAGAAGGCCCATGAGAAGGGAAGAGAAGCCTCTTGAGTCTGGTGCCTTAGACCACTCGGCCATCCTGACAAGCGGTGTACTATGTACCCATGCAGCTGGCACAATGACTATACTTAACAGAGAAGAGACAACCACAAACTTAGCCTAGAAGACTTCATGAACACTGCAAGGCATGTTTTTTTTTCTGAAAACACTCATCAAACTGCCATTTTGGATCACTGCAATACCTTAGACAGCAATGTCATGTGCCTGCTCTAACAAATGAAATCCTTTGTGCTCCTTGAGCGTCTTTTCCTATGCGGTGGCTGTTTCCAGTGGAAAATGGTTTCTTCATAAAGAGGCATGAGACCGCGTGGCCTAATGGATAAGGCGTCTGACTTCGGATCAGAAGATTGAGGGTTCGAGTCCCTTCGTGGTCGTTGAGCTCTGTTCTTGTCACTTCTGTAGAGTATTTGCTCCTCTTGTTGTAAATGTCCTCGGAGACTTTGCAAAAGCCTGTGCTTCCTCACTCATGCTTATCATTCAATCCCTGCCCTTGACTGTTTACAGCTACAAAGGTGGCTGCTTTTGCTGAGCTTTCACCACAATGTCAATGACGCTAACTCTTTTCTTACAACTTGTGCAAGTCCCAGCAAAGTTTTTACATCAACCTCAAATAAACACTGCTAGTCCACACTGGGATTCTAACCTTTGCCTTACTTTGAACCCAATACCCTGATGGACCTGGGAAGAGACTCTAAGTAAACTATATGACCCAGGGTTCAAACATTCATGGTGGCATCTCCCTTTCTGCTAAGCATTTTGTTTACTAACATGAGAAAATTAATTTCCTATATGATTTAGGAAATCCTTGTCTGCAATTCTGCTGTAAGCCAGACTTTTACAAAGGTGCAGACACAGCATGTCAAGTGGCACGATGCGATTCCTTCTTGTTGCAAGCTCAACAATTTCAAAAGGTTGCCTCGGTTCCCAATTTATATGAAGAGTTCTTGCCTGAAATTTGGAAAGTATGTCTGTCATTTCCTCTGAAAAGATATGATTCACACCGCAAATGGAACACTGCAATTGGTTTTCTTGCAACCTGAACTCTTTTCAAGGAAGGGTCCGTTGAAATTTCAACAAATGAGTCTTGTCAGAAGAGGGAATAACCCCACCTCTTTCACCAAAGGTCAGAACATACAGGGAAGACCTGTAAGTTATTGCCAAAACCTATCTCCTGAGTTCGGTCTCCTTACATATTTGTCACTTTACCTGTACACTAACCTTTTAAGATTTAGCAAAACAAATTGCCTCCAAAGCTTCTGATCCTGATGAAGTGAACTAGAAGAGAAGATGAGCTAACCCATATGACTGTAGGTGTGCCAAAGGGGATGGAATTTGTCAGTTTGTAAAACGTGTGTTAGAAAGCTTGTAGAAAAAAGTCGGCCTTGTTCCTTTTCTGCGAGATTTTCCAAAAGTCCATGTGAGGTTGCTGTTGAGAAGGCCCTTTGAAGAGCCTAGTAAATGAAAAGACCCAAGAGCTTGTTTTGGCAGGCCTGACCAATGTGCCATGATGGACAAAGTGAAAAAGCTCTGTCAGAAGTGGGATTTGAACCCACGCCTCCATTCGGAGACCAGAAGGCCCATGAGAAGGGAAGAGAAGCCTCTTGAGTCTGGCGCCTTAGACCACTCGGCCATCCTGACAAGCGGTGTACTATGTACCCATGCAGCTGGCAAAATGACTATACTTAACAGAGAAGAGACAACCACAAACTTAGCCTAGAAGACTTCATGAACACTGCAAGGCATGTTTTTTTCTCTGAAAACACTCATCAAACTGCCATTTTGGATCACTGCAATACCTTAGACAGCAATGTCATGTGCCTGCTCTAACAAATGAAATCCTTTGTGCTCCTTGAGCGTCTTTTCCTATGCGGTGGCTGTTTCCAGTGGAAAATGGTTTCTTCATAAAGAGGCATGAGACCGCGTGGCCTAATGGATAAGGCGTCTGACTTTGGATCAGAAGATTGAGGGTTCGAGTCCCTTCGTGGTCGTTGAGCTCTGTTCTTGTCACTTCTGTAGAGTATTTGCTCCTCTTGTTGTAAATGTCCTCGGAGACTTTGCAAAAGCCTGTGCTTCCTCACTCATGCTTATCATTCAATCCCTGCCCTTGACTGTTTACAGCTACAAAGGTGGCTGCTTTTGCTGAGCTTTCACCACAATGTCAATGACGCTAACTCTTTTCTTACAACTTGTGCAAGTCCCAGCAAAGTTTTTACATCAACCTCAAATAAACACTGCTAGTCCACACTGGGATTCTAACCTTTGCCTTACTTTGAACCCAATACCCTGATGGACCTGGGAAGAGACTCTAAGTAAACTATATGACCCAGGGTTCAAACATTCATGGTGGCATCTCCCTTTCTGCTAAGCATTTTGTTTACTAACATGAGAAAATTAATTTCCTATATGATTTAGGAAATCCTTGTCTGCAATTCTGCTGTAAGCCAGACTTTTACAAAGGTGCAGACACAGCATGTCAAGTGGCACGATGCGATTCCTTCTTGTTGCAAGCTCAACAATTTCAAAAGGTTGCCTCGGTTCCCAATTTATATGAAGAGTTCTTGCCTGAAATTTGGAAAGTATGTCTGTCATTTCCTCTGAAAAGATATGATTCACACCGCAAATGGAACACTGCAATTGGTTTTCTTGCAACCTGAACTCTTTTCAAGGAAGGGTCCGTTGAAATTTCAACAAATGAGTCTTGTCAGAAGAGGGAATAACCCCACCTCTTTCACCAAAGGTCAGAACATACAGGGAAGACCTGTAAGTTATTGCCAAAACCTATCTCCTGAGTTCGGTCTCCTTACATATTTGTCACTTTACCTGTACACTAACCTTTTAAGATTTAGCAAAACAAATTGCCTCCAAAGCTTCTGATCCTGATGAAGTGAACTAGAAGAGAAGATGAGCTAACCCATATGACTGTAGGTGTGCCAAAGGGGATGGAATTTGTCAGTTTGTAAAACGTGTGTTAGAAAGCTTGTAGAAAAAAGTCGGCCTTGTTCCTTTTCTGCGAGATTTTCCAAAAGTCCATGTGAGGTTGCTGTTGAGAAGGCCCTTTGAAGAGCCTAGTAAATGAAAAGACCCAAGAGCTTGTTTTGGCAGGCCTGACCAATGTGCCATGATGGACAAAGTGAAAAAGCTCTGTCAGAAGTGGGATTTGAACCCACGCCTCCATTCGGAGACCAGAAGGCCCATGAGAAGGGAAGAGAAGCCTCTTGAGTCTGGCGCCTTAGACCACTCGGCCATCCTGACAAGCGGTGCACTATGTACCCATGCAGCTGGCACAATGACTATACTTAACAGAGAAGAGACAACCACAAACTTAGCCTAGAAGACTTCATGAACACTGCAAGGCATGTTTTTTTTTCTGAAAACACTCATCAAACTGCCATTTTGGATCACTGCAATACCTTAGACAGCAATGTCATGTGCCTGCTCTAACAAATGAAATCCTTTGTGCTCCTTGAGCGTCTTTTCCTATGCGGTGGCTGTTTCCAGTGGAAAATGGTTTCTTCATAAAGAGGCATGAGACCGCGTGGCCTAATGGATAAGGCGTCTGAATTCGGATCAGAAGATTGAGGGTTCGAGTCCCTTCGTGGTCGTTGAGCTCTGTTCTTGTCACTTCTGTAGAGTATTTGCTCCTCTTGTTGTAAATGTCCTCGGAGACTTTGCAAAAGCCTGTGCTTCCTCACTCATGCTTATCATTCAATCCCTGCCCTTGACTGTTTACAGCTACAAAGGTGGCTGCTTTTGCTGAGCTTTCACCACAATGTCAATGACGCTAACTCTTTTCTTACAACTTGTGCAAGTCCCAGCAAAGTTTTTACATCAACCTCAAATAAACACTGCTAGTCCACACTGGGATTCTAACCTTTGCCTTACTTTGAACCCAATACCCTGATGGACCTGGGAAGAGACTCTAAGTAAACTATATGACCCAGGGTTCAAACATTCATGGTGGCATCTCCCTTTCTGCTAAGCATTTTGTTTACTAACATGAGAAAATTAATTTCCTATATGATTTAGGAAATCCTTGTCTGCAATTCTGCTGTAAGCCAGACTTTTACAAAGGTGCAGACACAGCATGTCAAGTGGCACGATGCGATTCCTTCTTGTTGCAAGCTCAACAATTTCAAAAGGTTGCCTCGGTTCCCAATTTATATGAAGAGTTCTTGCCTGAAATTTGGAAAGTATGTCTGTCATTTCCTCTGAAAAGATATGATTCACACCGCAAATGGAACACTGCAATTGGTTTTCTTGCAACCTGAACTCTTTTCAAGGAAGGGTCCGTTGAAATTTCAACAAATGAGTCTTGTCAGAAGAGGGAATAACCCCACCTCTTTCACCAAAGGTCAGAACATACAGGGAAGACCTGTAAGTTATTGCCAAAACCTATCTCCTGAGTTCGGTCTCCTTACATATTTGTCACTTTACCTGTACACTAACCTTTTAAGATTTAGCAAAACAAATTGCCTCCAAAGCTTCTGATCCTGATGAAGTGAACTAGAAGAGAAGATGAGCTAACCCATATGACTGTAGGTGTGCCAAAGGGGATGGAATTTGTCAGTTTGTAAAACGTGTGTTAGAAAGCTTGTAGAAAAAAGTCGGCCTTGTTCCTTTTCTGCGAGATTTTCCAAAAGTCCATGTGAGGTTGCTGTTGAGAAGGCCCTTTGAAGAGCCTAGTAAATGAAAAGACCCAAGAGCTTGTTTTGGCAGGCCTGACCAATGTGCCATGATGGACAAAGTGAAAAAGCTCTGTCAGAAGTGGGATTTGAACCCACGCCTCCATTCGGAGACCAGAAGGCCCATGAGAAGGGAAGAGAAGCCTCTTGAGTCTGGCGCCTTAGACCACTCGGCCATCCTGACAAGCGGTGCACTATGTACCCATGCAGCTGGCAAAATGACTATACTTAACAGAGAAGAGACAACCACAAACTTAGCCTAGAAGACTTCATGAACACTGCAAGGCATGTTTTTTTCTCTGAAAACACTCATCAAACTGCCATTTTGGATCACTGCAATACCTTAGACAGCAATGTCATGTGCCTGCTCTAACAAATGAAATCCTTTGTGCTCCTTGAGCGTCTTTTCCTATGCGGTGGCTGTTTCCAGTGGAAAATGGTTTCTTCATAAAGAGGCATGAGACCGCGTGGCCTAATGGATAAGGCGTCTGACTTCGGATCAGAAGATTGAGGGTTCGAGTCCCTTCGTGGTCGTTGAGCTCTGTTCTTGTCACTTCTGTAGAGTATTTGCTCCTCTTGTTGTAAATGTCCTCGGAGACTTTGCAAAAGCCTGTGCTTCCTCACTCATGCTTATCATTCAATCCCTGCCCTTGACTGTTTACAGCTACAAAGGTGGCTGCTTTTGCTGAGCTTTCACCACAATGTCAATGACGCTAACTCTTTTCTTACAACTTGTGCAAGTCCCAGCAAAGTTTTTACATCAACCTCAAATAAACACTGCTAGTCCACACTGGGATTCTAACCTTTGCCTTACTTTGAACCCAATACCCTGATGGACCTGGGAAGAGACTCTAAGTAAACTATATGACCCAGGGTTCAAACATTCATGGTGGCATCTCCCTTTCTGCTAAGCATTTTGTTTACTAACATGAGAAAATTAATTTCCTATATGATTTAGGAAATCCTTGTCTGCAATTCTGCTGTAAGCCAGACTTTTACAAAGGTGCAGACACAGCATGTCAAGTGGCACGATGCGATTCCTTCTTGTTGCAAGCTCAACAATTTCAAAAGGTTGCCTCGGTTCCCAATTTATATGAAGAGTTCTTGCCTGAAATTTGGAAAGTATGTCTGTCATTTCCTCTGAAAAGATATGATCCACACCGCAAATGGAACACTGCAATTGGTTTTCTTGCAACCTGAACTCTTTTCAAGGAAGGGTCCGTTGAAATTTCAACAAATGAGTCTTGTCAGAAGAGGGAATAACCCCACCTCTTTCACCAAAGGTCAGAACATACAGGGAAGACCTGTAAGTTATTGCCAAAACCTATCTCCTGAGTTCGGTCTCCTTACATATTTGTCACTTTACCTGTACACTAACCTTTTAAGATTTAGCAAAACAAATTGCCTCCAAAGCTTCTGATCCTGATGAAGTGAACTAGAAGAGAAGATGAGCTAACCCATATGACTGTAGGTGTGCCAAAGGGGATGGAATTTGTCAGTTTGTAAAACGTGTGTTAGAAAGCTTGTAGAAAAAAGTCGGCCTTGTTCCTTTTCTGCGAGATTTTCCAAAAGTCCATGTGAGGTTGCTGTTGAGAAGGCCCTTTGAAGAGCCTAGTAAATGAAAAGACCCAAGAGCTTGTTTTGGCAGGCCTGACCAATGTGCCATGATGGACAAAGTGAAAAAGCTCTGTCAGAAGTGGGATTTGAACCCACGCCTCCAATCGGAGACCAGAAGGCCCATGAGAAGGGAAGAGAAGCCTCTTGAGTCTGGCGCCTTAGACCACTCGGCCATCCTGACAAGCGGTGTACTATGTACCCATGCAGCTGGCACAATGACTATACTTAACAGAGAAGAGACAACCACAAACTTAGCCTAGAAGACTTCATGAACACTGCAAGGCATGTTTTTTTTTCTGAAAACACTCATCAAACTGCCATTTTGGATCACTGCAATACCTTAGACAGCAATGTCATGTGCCTGCTCTAACAAATGAAATCCTTTGTGCTCCTTGAGCGTCTTTTCCTATGCGGTGGCTGTTTCCAGTGGAAAATGGTTTCTTCATAAAGAGGCATGAGACCGCGTGGCCTAATGGATAAGGCGTCTGACTTCGGATCAGAAGATTGAGGGTTCGAGTCCCTTCGTGGTCGTTGAGCTCTGTTCTTGTCACTTCTGTAGAGTATTTGCTCCTCTTGTTGTAAATGTCCTCGGAGACTTTGCAAAAGCCTGTGCTTCCTCACTCATGCTTATCATTCAATCCCTGCCTTTGACTGTTTACAGCTACAAAGGTGGCTGCTTTTGCTGAGCTTTCACCACAATGTCAATGACGCTAACTCTTTTCTTACAACTTGTGCAAGTCCCAGCAAAGTTTTTACATCAACCTCAAATAAACACTGCTAGTCCACACTGGGATTCTAACCTTTGCCTTACTTTGAACCCAATACCCTGATGGACCTTGCAAGAGACTCTAAGTAAACTATATGACCCAGGGTTCAAACATTCATGGTGGCATCTCCCTTTCTGCTAAGCATTTTGTTTACTAACATGAGAAAATTAATTTCCTATATGATTTAGGAAATCCTTGTCTGCAATTCTGCTGTAAGCCAGACTTTTACAAAGGTGCAGACACAGCATGTCAAGTGGCACGATGCGATTCCTTCTTGTTGCAAGCTCAACAATTTCAAAAGGTTGCCTCGGTTCCCAATTTATATGAAGAGTTCTTGCCTGAAATTTGGAAAGTATGTCTGTCATTTCCTCTGAAAAGATATGATTCACACCGCAAATGGAACACTGCAATTGGTTTTCTTGCAACCTGAACTCTTTTCAAGGAAGGGTCCGTTGAAATTTCAACAAATGAGTCTTGTCAGAAGAGGGAATAACCCCACCTCTTTCACCAAAGGTCAGAACATACAGGGAAGACCTGTAAGTTATTGCCAAAACCTATCTCCTGAGTTCGGTCTCCTTACATATTTGTCACTTTACCTGTAGACTAACCTTTTAAGATTTAGCAAAACAAATTGCCTCCAAAGCTTCTGATCCTGATGAAGTGAACTAGAAGAGAAGATGAGCTAACCCATATGACTGTAGGTGTGCCAAAGGGGATGGAATTTGTCAGTTTGTAAAACGTGTGTTAGAAAGCTTGTAGAAAAAAGTCGGCCTTGTTCCTTTTCTGCGAGATTTTCAAAAAGTCCATGTGAGGTTGCTGTTGAGAAGGCCCTTTGAAGAGCCTAGTAAATGAAAAGACCCAAGAGCTTGTTTTGGCAGGCCTGACCAATGTGCCATGATGGACAAAGTGAAAAAGCTCTGTCAGAAGTGGGATTTGAACCCACGCCTCCATTCGGAGACCAGAAGGCCCATGAGAAGGGAAGAGAAGCCTCTTGAGTCTGGCGCCTTAGACCACTCGGCCATCCTGACAAGCGGTGCACTATGTACCCATGCAGCTGGCAAAATGACTATACTTAACAGAGAAGAGACAACCACAAACTTAGCCTAGAAGACTTCATGAACACTGCAAGGCATGTTTTTTTCTTTGAAAACACTCATCAAACTGCCATTTTGGATCACTGCAATACCTTAGACAGCAATGTCATGTGCCTGCTCTAACAAATGAAATCCTTTGTGCTCCTTGAGCGTCTTTTCCTATGCGGTGGCTGTTTCCAGTGGAAAATGGTTTCTTCATAAAGAGGCATGAGACCGCGTGGCCTAATGGATAAGGCGTCTGACTTCGGATCAGAAGATTGAGGGTTCGAGTCCCTTCGTGGTCGTTGAGCTCTGTTCTTGTCACTTCTGTAGAGTATTTGCTCCTCTTGTTGTAAATGTCCTCGGAGACTTTGCAAAAGCCTGTGCTTCCTCACTCATGCTTATCATTCAATCCCTGCCTTTGACTGTTTACAGCTACAAAGGTGGCTGCTTTTGCTGAGCTTTCACCACAATGTCAATGACGCTAACTCTTTTCTTACAACTTGTGCAAGTCCCAGCAAAGTTTTTACATCAACCTCAAATAAACACTGCTAGTCCACACTGGGATTCTAACCTTTGCCTTACTTTGAACCCAATACCCTGATGGACCTTGCAAGAGACTCTAAGTAAACTATATGACCCAGGGTTCAAACATTCATGGTGGCATCTCCCTTTCTGCTAAGCATTTTGTTTACTAACATGAGAAAATTAATTTCCTATATGATTTAGGAAATCCTTGTCTGCAATTCTGCTGTAAGCCAGACTTTTACAAAGGTGCAGACACAGCATGTCAAGTGGCACGATGCGATTCCTTCTTGTTGCAAGCTCAACAATTTCAAAAGGTTGCCTCGGTTCCCAATTTATATGAAGAGTTCTTGCCTGAAATTTGGAAAGTATGTCTGTCATTTTCTCTGAAAAGATATGATCCACACCGCAAATGGAACACTGCAATTGGTTTTCTTGCAACCTGAACTCTTTTCAAGGAAGGGTCCGTTGAAATTTCAACAAATGAGTCTTGTCAGAAGAGGGAATAACCCCACCTCTTTCACCAAAGGTCAGAACATACAGGGAAGACCTGTAAGTTATTGCCAAAACCTATCTCCTGAGTTCGGTCTCCTTACATATTTGTCACTTTACCTGTACACTAACCTTTTAAGATTTAGCAAAACAAATTGCCTCCAAAGCTTCTGATCCTGATGAAGTGAACTAGAAGAGAAGATGAGCTAACCCATATGACTGTAGGTGTGCCAAAGGGGATGGAATTTGTCAGTTTGTAAAACGTGTGTTAGAAAGCTTGTAGAAAAAAGTCGGCCTTGTTCCTTTTCTGCGAGATTTTCAAAAAGTCCATGTGAGGTTGCTGTTGAGAAGGCCCTTTGAAGAGCCTAGTAAATGAAAAGACCCAAGAGCTTGTTTTGGCAGGCCTGACCAATGTGCCATGATGGACAAAGTGAAAAAGCTCTGTCAGAAGTGGGATTTGAACCCACGCCTCCATTCGGAGACCAGAAGGCCCATGAGAAGGGAAGAGAAGCCTCTTGAGTCTGGCGCCTTAGACCACTCGGCCATCCTGACAAGCGGTGCACTATGTACCCATGCAGCTGGCAAAATGACTATACTTAACAGAGAAGAGACAACCACAAACTTAGCCTAGAAGACTTCATGAACACTGCAAGGCATGTTTTTTTCTCTGAAAACACTCATCAAACTGCCATTTTGGATCACTGCAATACCTTAGACAGCAATGTCATGTGCCTGCTCTAACAAATGAAATCCTTTGTGCTCCTTGAGCGTCTTTTCCTATGCGGTGGCTGTTTCCAGTGGAAAATGGTTTCTTCATAAAGAGGCATGAGACCGCGTGGCCTAATGGATAAGGCGTCTGACTTCGGATCAGAAGATTGAGGGTTCGAGTCCCTTCGTGGTCGTTGAGCTCTGTTCTTGTCACTTCTGTAGAGTATTTGCTCCTCTTGTTGTAAATGTCCTCGGAGACTTTGCAAAAGCCTGTGCTTCCTCACTCATGCTTATCATTCAATCCCTGCCTTTGACTGTTTACAGCTACAAAGGTGGCTGCTTTTGCTGAGCTTTCACCACAATGTCAATGACGCTAACTCTTTTCTTACAACTTGTGCAAGTCCCAGCAAAGTTTTTACATCAACCTCAAATAAACACTGCTAGTCCACACTGGGATTCTAACCTTTGCCTTACTTTGAACCCAATACCCTGATGGACCTTGCAAGAGACTCTAAGTAAACTATATGACCCAGGGTTCAAACATTCATGGTGGCATCTCCCTTTCTGCTAAGCATTTTGTTTACTAACATGAGAAAATTAATTTCCTATATGATTTAGGAAATCCTTGTCTGCAATTCTGCTGTAAGCCAGACTTTTACAAAGGTGCAGACACAGCATGTCAAGTGGCACGATGCGATTCCTTCTTGTTGCAAGCTCAACAATTTCAAAAGGTTGCCTCGGTTCCCAATTTATATGAAGAGTTCTTGCCTGAAATTTGGAAAGTATGTCTGTCATTTCCTCTGAAAAGATATGATCCACACCGCAAATGGAACACTGCAATTGGTTTTCTTGCAACCTGAACTCTTTTCAAGGAAGGGTCCGTTGAAATTTCAACAAATGAGTCTTGTCAGAAGAGGGAATAACCCCACCTCTTTCACCAAAGGTCAGAACATACAGGGAAGACCTGTAAGTTATTGCCAAAACCTATCTCCTGAGTTCGGTCTCCTTACATATTTGTCACTTTACCTGTACACTAACCTTTTAAGATTTAGCAAAACAAATTGCCTCCAAAGCTTCTGATCCTGATGAAGTGAACTAGAAGAGAAGATGAGCTAACCCATATGACTGTAGGTGTGCCAAAGGGGATGGAATTTGTCAGTTTGTAAAACGTGTGTTAGAAAGCTTGTAGAAAAAAGTCGGCCTTGTTCCTTTTCTGCGAGATTTTCCAAAAGTCCATGTGAGGTTGCTGTTGAGAAGGCCCTTTGAAGAGCCTAGTAAATGAAAAGACCCAAGAGCTTGTTTTGGCAGGCCTGACCAATGTGCCATGATGGACAAAGTGAAAAAGCTCTGTCAGAAGTGGGATTTGAACCCACGCCTCCAATCGGAGACCAGAAGGCCCATGAGAAGGGAAGAGAAGCCTCTTGAGTCTGGCGCCTTAGACAACTCGGCCATCCTGACAAGCGGTGTACTATGTACCCATGCAGCTGGCACAATGACTATACTTAACAGAGAAGAGACAACCACAAACTTAGCCTAGAAGACTTCATGAACACTGCAAGGCATGTTTTTTTTTCTGAAAACACTCATCAAACTGCCATTTTGGATCACTGCAATACCTTAGACAGCAATGTCATGTGCCTGCTCTAACAAATGAAATCCTTTGTGCTCCTTGAGCGTCTTTTCCTATGCGGTGGCTGTTTCCAGTGGAAAATGGTTTCTTCATAAAGAGGCATGAGACCGCGTGGCCTAATGGATAAGGCGTCTAACTTCGGATCAGAAGATTGAGGGTTCGAGTCCCTTCGTGGTCGTTGAGCTCTGTTCTTGTCACTTCTGTAGAGTATTTGCTCCTCTTGTTGTAAATGTCCTCGGAGACTTTGCAAAAGCCTGTGCTTCCTCACTCATGCTTATCATTCAATCCCTGCCCTTGACTGTTTACAGCTACAAAGGTGGCTGCTTTTGCTGAGCTTTCACCACAATGTCAATGACGCTAACTCTTTTCTTACAACTTGTGCAAGTCCCAGCAAAGTTTTTACATCAACCTCAAATAAACACTGCTAGTCCACACTGGGATTCTAACCTTTGCCTTACTTTGAACCCAATACCCTGATGGACCTGGGAAGAGACTCTAAGTAAACTATATGACCCAGGGTTCAAACATTCATGGTGGCATCTCCCTTTCTGCTAAGCATTTTGTTTACTAACAGGAGAAAATTAATTTCCTATATGATTTAGGAAATCCTTGTCTGCAATTCTGCTGTAAGCCAGACTTTTACAAAGGTGCAGACACAGCATGTCAAGTGGCACGATGCGATTCCTTCTTGTTGCAAGCTCAACAATTTCAAAAGGTTGCCTCGGTTCCCAATTTATATGAAGAGTTCTTGCCTGAAATTTGGAAAGTATGTCTGTCATTTCCTCTGAAAAGATATGATCCACACCGCAAATGGAACACTGCAATTGGTTTTCTTGCAACCTGAACTCTTTTCAAGGAAGGGTCCGTTGAAATTTCAACAAATGAGTCTTGTCAGAAGAGGGAATAACCCCACCTCTTTCACCAAAGGTCAGAACATACAGGGAAGACCTGTAAGTTATTGCCAAAACCTATCTCCTGAGTTCGGTCTCCTTACATATTTGTCACTTTACCTGTACACTAACCTTTTAAGATTTAGCAAAACAAATTGCCTCCAAAGCTTCTGATCCTGATGAAGTGAACTAGAAGAGAAGATGAGCTAACCCATATGACTGTAGGTGTGCCAAAGGGGATGGAATTTGTCAGTTTGTAAAACGTGTGTTAGAAAGCTTGTAGAAAAAAGTCGGCCTTGTTCCTTTTCTGCGAGATTTTCCAAAAGTCCATGTGAGGTTGCTGTTGAGAAGGCCCTTTGAAGAGCCTAGTAAATGAAAAGACCCAAGAGCTTGTTTTGGCAGGCCTGACCAATGTGCCATGATGGACAAAGTGAAAAAGCTCTGTCAGAAGTGGGATTTGAACCCACGCCTCCAATCGGAGACCAGAAGGCCCATGAGAAGGGAAGAGAAGCCTCTTGAGTCTGGCGCCTTAGACCACTCGGCCATCCTGACAAGCGGTGTACTATGTACCCATGCAGCTGGCACAATGACTATACTTAACAGAGAAGAGACAACCACAAACTTAGCCTAGAAGACTTCATGAACAC
The DNA here is from genome assembly GCF_040937935.1 of Hyperolius riggenbachi. NCBI lineage: Eukaryota > Metazoa > Chordata > Amphibia > Anura > Hyperoliidae > Hyperolius > Hyperolius riggenbachi. The sequence continues at coordinate 89,589,929 of NC_090653.1, read as the reverse complement.
TGCAAGGCATGTTTTTTTTTCTGAAAACACTCATCAAACTGCCATTTTGGATCACTGCAATACCTTAGACAGCAATGTCATGTGCCTGCTCTAACAAATGAAATCCTTTGTGCTCCTTGAGCGTCTTTTCCTATGCGGTGGCTGTTTCCAGTGGAAAATGGTTTCTTCATAAAGAGGCATGAGACCGCGTGGCCTAATGGATAAGGCGTCTGACTTCGGATCAGAAGATTGAGGGTTCGAGTCCCTTCGTGGTCGTTGAGCTCTGTTCTTGTCACTTCTGTAGAGTATTTGCTCCTCTTGTTGTAAATGTCCTCGGAGACTTTGCAAAAGCCTGTGCTTCCTCACTCATGCTTATCATTCAATCCCTGCCTTTGACTGTTTACAGCTACAAAGGTGGCTGCTTTTGCTGAGCTTTCACCACAATGTCAATGACGCTAACTCTTTTCTTACAACTTGTGCAAGTCCCAGCAAAGTTTTTACATCAACCTCAAATAAACACTGCTAGTCCACACTGGGATTCTAACCTTTGCCTTACTTTGAACCCAATACCCTGATGGACCTTGCAAGAGACTCTAAGTAAACTATATGACCCAGGGTTCAAACATTCATGGTGGCATCTCCCTTTCTGCTAAGCATTTTGTTTACTAACATGAGAAAATTAATTTCCTATATGATTTAGGAAATCCTTGTCTGCAATTCTGCTGTAAGCCAGACTTTTACAAAGGTGCAGACACAGCATGTCAAGTGGCACGATGCGATTCCTTCTTGTTGCAAGCTCAACAATTTCAAAAGGTTGCCTCGGTTCCCAATTTATATGAAGAGTTCTTGCCTGAAATTTGGAAAGTATGTCTGTCATTTCCTCTGAAAAGATATGATCCACACCGCAAATGGAACACTGCAATTGGTTTTCTTGCAACCTGAACTCTTTTCAAGGAAGGGTCCGTTGAAATTTCAACAAATGAGTCTTGTCAGAAGAGGGAATAACCCCACCTCTTTCACCAAAGGTCAGAACATACAGGGAAGACCTGTAAGTTATTGCCAAAACCTATCTCCTGAGTTCGGTCTCCTTACATATTTGTCACTTTACCTGTACACTAACCTTTTAAGATTTAGCAAAACAAATTGCCTCCAAAGCTTCTGATCCTGATGAAGTGAACTAGAAGAGAAGATGAGCTAACCCATATGACTGTAGGTGTGCCAAAGGGGATGGAATTTGTCAGTTTGTAAAACGTGTGTTAGAAAGCTTGTAGAAAAAAGTCGGCCTTGTTCCTTTTCTGCGAGATTTTCCAAAAGTCCATGTGAGGTTGCTGTTGAGAAGGCCCTTTGAAGAGCCTAGTAAATGAAAAGACCCAAGAGCTTGTTTTGGCAGGCCTGACCAATGTGCCATGATGGACAAAGTGAAAAAGCTCCGTCAGAAGTGGGATTTGAACCCACGCCTCCAATCGGAGACCAGAAGGCCCATGAGAAGGGAAGAGAAGCCTCTTGAGTCTGGCGCCTTAGACCACTCGGCCATCCTGACAAGCGGTGTACTATGTACCCATGCAGCTGGCACAATGACTATACTTAACAGAGAAGAGACAACCACAAACTTAGCCTAGAAGACTTCATGAACACTGCAAGGCATGTTTTTTTTTCTGAAAACACTCATCAAACTGCCATTTTGGATCACTGCAATACCTTAGACAGCAATGTCATGTGCCTGCTCTAACAAATGAAATCCTTTGTGCTCCTTGAGCGTCTTTTCCTATGCGGTGGCTGTTTCCAGTGGAAAATGGTTTCTTCATAAAGAGGCATGAGACCGCGTGGCCTAATGGATAAGGCGTCTGACTTCGGATCAGAAGATTGAGGGTTCGAGTCCCTTCGTGGTCGTTGAGCTCTGTTCTTGTCACTTCTGTAGAGTATTTGCTCCTCTTGTTGTAAATGTCCTCGGAGACTTTGCAAAAGCCTGTGCTTCCTCACTCATGCTTATCATTCAATCCCTGCCCTTGACTGTTTACAGCTACAAAGGTGGCTGCTTTTGCTGAGCTTTCACCACAATGTCAATGACGCTAACTCTTTTCTTACAACTTGTGCAAGTCCCAGCAAAGTTTTTACATCAACCTCAAATAAACACTGCTAGTCCACACTGGGATTCTAACCTTTGCCTTACTTTGAACCCAATACCCTGATGGACCTGGGAAGAGACTCTAAGTAAACTATATGACCCAGGGTTCAAACATTCATGGTGGCATCTCCCTTTCTGCTAAGCATTTTGTTTACTAACAGGAGAAAATTAATTTCCTATATGATTTAGGAAATCCTTGTCTGCAATTCTGCTGTAAGCCAGACTTTTACAAAGGTGCAGACACAGCATGTCAAGTGGCACGATGCGATTCCTTCTTGTTGCAAGCTCAACAATTTCAAAAGGTTGCCTCGGTTCCCAATTTATATGAAGAGTTCTTGCCTGAAATTTGGAAAGTATGTCTGTCATTTCCTCTGAAAAGATATGATCCACACCGCAAATGGAACACTGCAATTGGTTTTCTTGCAACCTGAACTCTTTTCAAGGAAGGGTCCGTTGAAATTTCAACAAATGAGTCTTGTCAGAAGAGGGAATAACCCCACCTCTTTCACCAAAGGTCAGAACATACAGGGAAGACCTGTAAGTTATTGCCAAAACCTATCTCCTGAGTTCGGTCTCCTTACATATTTGTCACTTTACCTGTACACTAACCTTTTAAGATTTAGCAAAACAAATTGCCTCCAAAGCTTCTGATCCTGATGAAGTGAACTAGAAGAGAAGATGAGCTAACCCATATGACTGTAGGTGTGCCAAAGGGGATGGAATTTGTCAGTTTGTAAAACGTGTGTTAGAAAGCTTGTAGAAAAAAGTCGGCCTTGTTCCTTTTCTGCGAGATTTTCCAAAAGTCCATGTGAGGTTGCTGTTGAGAAGGCCCTTTGAAGAGCCTAGTAAATGACAAGACCCAAGAGCTTGTTTTGGCAGGCCTGACCAATGTGCCATGATGGACAAAGTGAAAAAGCTCTGTCAGAAGTGGGATTTGAACCCACGCCTCCATTCGGAGACCAGAAGGCCCATGAGAAGGGAAGAGAAGCCTCTTGAGTCTGGCGCCTTAGACCACTCGGCCATCCTCACAAGCGGTGCACTATGTACCCATGCAGCTGGCAAAATGACTATACTTAACAGAGAAGAGACAACCACAAACTTAGCCTAGAAGACTTCATGAACACTGCAAGGCATGTTTTTTTCTCTGAAAACACTCATCAAACTGCCATTTTGGATCACTGCAATACCTTAGACAGCAATGTCATGTGCCTGCTCTAACAAATGAAATCCTTTGTGCTCCTTGAGCGTCTTTTCCTATGCGGTGGCTGTTTCCAGTGGAAAATGGTTTCTTCATAAAGAGGCATGAGACCGCGTGGCCTAATGGATAAGGCGTCTGACTTCGGATCAGAAGATTGAGGGTTCGAGTCCCTTCGTGGTCGTTGAGCTCTGTTCTTGTCACTTCTGTAGAGTATTTGCTTCTCTTGTTGTAAATGTCCTCGGAGACTTTGCAAAAGCCTGTGCTTCCTCACTCATGCTTATCATTCAATCCCTGCCTTTGACTGTTTACAGCTACAAAGGTGGCTGCTTTTGCTGAGCTTTCACCACAATGTCAATGAGGCTAACTCTTTTCTTACAACTTGTGCAAGTCCCAGCAAAGTTTTTACATCAACCTCAAATAAACACTGCTAGTCCACACTGGGATTCTAACCTTTGCCTTACTTTGAACCCAATACCCTGATGGACCTTGCAAGAGACTCTAAGTAAACTATATGACCCAGGGTTCAAACATTCATGGTGGCATCTCCCTTTCTGCTAAGCATTTTGTTTACTAACATGAGAAAATTAATTTCCTATATGATTTAGGAAATCCTTGTCTGCAATTCTGCTGTAAGCCAGACTTTTACAAAGGTGCAGACACAGCATGTCAAGTGGCACGATGCGATTCCTTCTTGTTGCAAGCTCAACAATTTCAAAAGGTTGCCTCGGTTCCCAATTTATATGAAGAGTTCTTGCCTGAAATTTGGAAAGTATGTCTGTCATTTCCTCTGAAAAGATATGATCCACACCGCAAATGGAACACTGCAATTGGTTTTCTTGCAACCTGAACTCTTTTCAAGGAAGGGTCCGTTGAAATTTCAACAAATGAGTCTTGTCAGAAGAGGGAATAACCCCACCTCTTTCACCAAAGGTCAGAACATACAGGGAAGACCTGTAAGTTATTGCCAAAACCTATCTCCTGAGTTCGGTCTCCTTACATATTTGTCACTTTACCTGTACACTAACCTTTTAAGATTTAGCAAAACAAATTGCCTCCAAAGCTTCTGATCCTGATGAAGTGAACTAGAAGAGAAGATGAGCTAACCCATATGACTGTAGGTGTGCCAAAGGGGATGGAATTTGTCAGTTTGTAAAACGTGTGTTAGAAACCTTGTAGAAAAAAGTCGGCCTTGTTCCTTTTCTGCGAGATTTTCAAAAAGTCCATGTGAGGTTGCTGTTGAGAAGGCCCTTTGAAGAGCCTAGTAAATGAAAAGACCCAAGAGCTTGTTTTGGCAGGCCTGACCAATGTGCCATGATGGACAAAGTGAAAAGCTCTGTCAGAAGTGGAATTTGAACCCACGCCTCCATTCGGAGACCAGAAGGCCCATGAGAAGGGAAGAGAAGCCTCTTGAGTCTGGCGCCTTAGACCACTCGGCCATCCTGACAAGCGATGTTCTATGTACCCATGCAGCTGGCACAATGACTATACTTAACAGAGAAGAGACAACCACAAACTTAGCCTAGAAGACTTCATGAACACTGCAAGGCATGTTTTTTTCTCTGAAAACACTCATCAAACTGCCATTTTGGATCACTGCAATACCTTAGACAGCAATGTCATGTGCCTGCTCTAACAAATGAAATCCTTTGTGCTCCTTGAGCGTCTTTTCCTATGCGGTGGCTGTTTCCAGTGGAAAATGGTTTCTTCATAAAGAGGCATGAGACCGCGTGGCCTAATGGATAAGGCGTCTGACTTCGGATCAGAAGATTGAGGGTTTGAGTCCCTTCGTGGTCGTTGAGCTCTGTTCTTGTCACTTCTGTAGAGTATTTGCTCCTCTTGTTGTAAATGTCCTCGGAGACTTTGCAAAAGCCTGTGCTTCCTCACTCATGCTTATCATTCAATCCCTGCCCTTGACTGTTTACAGCTACAAAGGTGGCTGCTTTTGCTGAGCTTTCACCACAATGTCAATGACGCTAACTCTTTTCTTACAACTTGTGCAAGTCCCAGCAAAGTTTTTACATCAACCTCAAATAAACACTGCTAGTCCACACTGGGATTCTAACCTTTGCCTTACTTTGAACCCAATACCCTGATAGACCTGGGAAGAGACTCTAAGTAAACTATATGACCCAGGGTTCAAACATTCATGGTGGCATCTCCCTTTCTGCTAAGCATTTTGTTTACTAACATGAGAAAATTAATTTCCTATATGATTTAGGAAATCCTTGTCTGCAATTCTGCTGTAAGCCAGACTTTTACAAAGGTGCAGACACAGCATGTCAAGTGGCACGATGCGATTTCTTCTTGTTGCAAGCTCAACAATTTCAAAAGGTTGCCTCGGTTCCCAATTTATATGAAGAGTTCTTGCCTGAAATTTGGAAAGTATGTCTGTCATTTCCTCTGAAAAGATATGATCCACACCGCAAATGGAACACTGCAATTGGTTTTCTTGCAACCTGAACTCTTTTCAAGGAAGGGTCCGTTGAAATTTCAACAAATGAGTCTTGTCAGAAGAGGGAATAACCCCACCTCTTTCACCAAAGGTCAGAACATACAGGGAAGACCTGTAAGTTATTGCCAAAACCTATCTCCTGAGTTCGGTCTCCTTACATATTTGTCACTTTACCTGTACACTAACCTTTTAAGATTTAGCAAAACAAATTGCCTCCAAAGCTTCTGATCCTGATGAAGTGAACTAGAAGAGAAGATGAGCTAACCCATATGACTGTAGGTGTGCCAAAGGGGATGGAATTTGTCAGTTTGTAAAACGTGTGTTAGAAAGCTTGTAGAAAAAAGTCGGCCTTGTTCCTTTTCTGCGAGATTTTCCAAAAGTCCATGTGAGGTTGCTGTTGAGAAGGCCCTTTGAAGAGCCTAGTAAATGAAAAGACCCAAGAGCTTGTTTTGGCAGGCCTGACCAATGTGCCATGATGGACAAAGTGAAAAAGCTCTGTCAGAAGTGGGATTTGAACCCACGCCTCCTTTCGGAGACCAGAAGGCCCATGAGAAGGGAAGAGAAGCCTCTTGAGTCTGGCGCCTTAGACCACTCGGCCATCCTGACAAGCTGTGCACTATGTATCCATGCAGCTGGCACAATGACTATACTTAACAGAGAAGAGACAACCACAAACTTAGCCTAGAAGACTTCATGAACACTGCAAGGCATGTTTTTTTCTCTGAAAACACTCATCAAACTGCCATTTTGGATCACTGCAATACCTTAGACAGCAATGTCATGTGCCTGCTCTAACAAATGAAATCCTTTGTGCTCCTGGAGCGTCTTTTCCTATGCGGTGGCTGTTTCCAGTGGAAAATGGTTTCTTCATAAAGAGGCATGAGACCGCGTGGCCTAATGGATAAGGCGTCTGACTTCGGATCAGAAGATTGAGGGTTCGAGTCCCTTCGTGGTCGTTGAGTTCTGTTCTTGTCACTTCTGTAGAGTATTTGCTGCTCTTGTTGTAAATGTCCTCGGAGACTTTGCAAAAGCCTGTGCTTCCTCACTCATGCTTATCATTCAATCCCTGCCCTTGACTGTTTACAGCTACAAAGGTGGCTGCTTTTGCTGAGCTTTCACCACAATGTCAATGACGCTAACTCTTTTCTTACAACTTGTGCAAGTCCCAGCAAAGTTTTTACATCAACCTCAAATAAACACTGCTAGTCCACACTGGGATTCTAACCTTTGCCTTACTTTGAACCCAATACCCTGATGGACCTTGGAAGAGACTCTAAGTAAACTATATGACCCAGGGTTCAAACATTCATGGTGGCATCTCCCTTTCTGCTAAGCATTTTGTTTACTAACATGAGAAAATTAATTTCCTATATGATTTAGGAAATCCTTGTCTGCAATTCTGCTGTAAGCCAGACTTTTACAAAGGTGCAGACACAGCATGTCAAGTGGCACGATGCGATTCCTTCTTGTTGCAAGCTCAACAATTTCAAAAGGTTGCCTCGGTTCCCAATTTATATGAAGAGTTCTTGCCTGAAATTTGGAAAGTATGTCTGTCATTTCCTCTGAAAAGATATGATCCACACCGCAAATGGAACACTGCAATTGGTTTTCTTGCAACCTGAACTCTTTTCAAGGAAGGGTCCGTTGAAATTTCAACAAATGAGTCTTGTCAGAAGAGGGAATAACCCCACCTCTTTCACCAAAGGTCAGAACATACAGGGAAGACCTGTAAGTTATTGCCAAAACCTATCTCCTGAGTTCGGTCTCCTTACATATTTGTCACTTAACCTGTACACTAACCTTTTAAGATTTAGCAAAACAAATTGCCTCCAAAGCTTCTGATCCTGATGAAGTGAACTAGAAGAGAAGATGAGCTAACCCATATGACTGTAGGTGTGCCAAAGGGGATGGAATTTGTCAGTTTGTAAAACGTGTGTTAGAAAGCTTGTAGAAAAAAGTCGGCCTTGTTCATTTTCTGCGAGATTTTCAAAAAGTCCATGTGAGGTTGCTGTTGAGAAGGCCCTTTGAAGAGCCTAGTAAATGAAAAGACCCAAGAGCTTGTTTTGGCAGGCCTGACCAATGTGCCATGATGGACAAAGTGAAAAGCTCTGTCAGAAGTGGGATTTGAACCCACGCCTCCATTCGGAGACCAGAAGGCCCATGAGAAGGGAAGAGAAGCCTCTTGAGTCTGGCGCCTTAGACCACTCGGCCATCCTGACAAGCGGTGTACTACGTACCCATGCAGCTGGCACAATGACTATACTTAACAGAGAAGAGACAACCACAAACTTAGCCTAGAAGACTTCATGAACACTGCAAGGCATGTTTTTTTCTCTGAAAACACTCATCAAACTGCCATTTTGGATCACTGCAATACCTTAGACAGCAATGTCATGTGCCTGCTCTAACAAATGAAATCCTTTGTGCTCCTTAAGCGTCTTTTCCTATGCGGTGGCTGTTTCCAGTGGAAAATGGTTTCTTCATAAAGAGGCGTGAGACCGCGTGGCCTAATGGATAAGGTGTCTGACTTCGGATCAGGAGATTGAGGGTTCGAGTCCCTTCGTGGTCGTTGAGCTCTGTTCTTGTCACTTCTGTAGAGTATTTGCTCCTCTTGTTGTAAATGTCCTCGGAGACTTTGCAAAAGCCTGTGCTTCCTCACTCATGCTTATCATTCAATCCCTGCCCTTGACTGTTTACAGCTACAAAGGTGGCTGCTTTTGCTGAGCTTTCACCACCATGTCAATGACGCTAACTCTTTTCTTACAACTTGTGCAAGTCCCAGCAAAGTTTTTACATCAACCTCAAATAAACACTGCTAGTCCACACTGGGATTCTAACCTTTGCCTTACTTTGAACCCAATACTCTGATGGACCTGGGAAGAGACTCTAAGTAAACTATATGACCCAGGGTTCAAACATTCATGGTGGCATCTCCCTTTCTGCTAAGCATTTTGTTTACTAACATGAGAAAATTAATTTCCTATATGATTTAGGAAATCCTTGTCTGCAATTCTGCTGTAAGCCAGACTTTTACAAAGGTGCAGACACAGCATGTCAAGTGGCACGATGCGATTCCTTCTTGTTGCAAGCTCAACAATTTCAAAAGGTTGCCTCGGTTCCCAATTTATATGAAGAGTTCTTGCCTGAAATTTGGAAAGTATGTCTGTCATTTCCTCTGAAAAGATATGATTCACACCGCAAATGGAACACTGCAATTGGTTTTCTTGCAACCTGAACTCTTTTCAAGGAAGGGTCCGTTGAAATTTCAACAAATGAGTCTTGTCAGAAGAGGGAATAACCCCACCTCTTTCACCAAAGGTCAGAACATACAGGGAAGACCTGTAAGTTATTGCCAAAACCTATCTCCTGAGTTCGGTCTCCTTACATATTTGTCACTTTACCTGTACACTAACCTTTTAAGATTTAGCAAAACAAATTGCCTCCAAAGCTTCTGATCCTGATGAAGTGAACTAGAAGAGAAGATGAGCTAACCCATATGACTGTAGGTGTGCCAAAGGGGATGGAATTTGTCAGTTTGTAAAACGTGTGTTAGAAAGCTTGTAGAAAAAAGTCGGCCTTGTTCCTTTTCTGCGAGATTTTCCAAAACTCCATGTGAGGTTGCTGTTGAGAAGGCCCTTTGAAGAGCCTAGTAAATGAAAAGACCCAAGAGCTTGTTTTGGCAGGCCTGACCAATGTGCCATGATGGACAAAGTGAAAAAGCTCTGTCAGAAGTGGGATTTGAACCCACGCCTCCATTCGGAGACCAGAAGGCCCATGAGAAGGGAAGAGAAGCCTCTTGAGTCTGGCGCCTTAGACCACTCGGCCATCCTGACAAGCGGTGTACTATGTACCCATGCAGCTGGCACAATGACTATACTTAACAGAGAAGAGACAACCACAAACTTAGCCTAGAAGACTTCATGAACACTGCAAGGCATGTTTTTTTTTTCTGAAAACACTCATCAAACTGCCATTTTGGATCACTGCAATACCTTAGACAGCAATGTCATGTGCCTGCTCTAACAAATGAAATCCTTTGTGCTCCTTGAGCGTCTTTTCCTATGCGGTGGCTGTTTCCAGTGGAAAATGGTTTCTTCATAAAGAGGCATGAGACCGCGTGGCCTAATGGATAAGGCGTCTGACTTCGGATCAGAAGATTGAGGGTTCGAGTCCCTTCGTGGTCGTTGAGCTCTGTTCTTGTCACTTCTGTAGAGTATTTGCTCCTCTTGTTGTAAATGTCCTCGGAGACTTTGCAAAAGCCTGTGCTTCCTCACTCATGCTTATCATTCAATCCCTGCCCTTGACTGTTTACAGCTACAAAGGTGGCTGCTTTTGCTGAGCTTTCACCACAATGTCAATGACGCTAACTCTTTTCTTACAACTTGTGCAAGTCCCAGCAAAGTTTTTACATCAACCTCAAATAAACACTGCTAGTCCACACTGGGATTCTAACCTTTGCCTTACTTTGAACCCAATACCCTGATGGACCTGGGAAGAGACTCTAAGTAAACTATATGACCCAGGGTTCAAACATTCATGGTGGCATCTCCCTTTCTGCTAAGCATTTTGTTTACTAACATGAGAAAATTAATTTCCTATATGATTTAGGAAATCCTTGTCTGCAATTCTGCTGTAAGCCAGACTTTTACAAAGGTGCAGACACAGCATGTCAAGTGGCACGATGCGATTCCTTCTTGTTGCAAGCTCAACAATTTCAAAAGGTTGCCTCGGTTCCCAATTTATATGAAGAGTTCTTGCCTGAAATTTGGAAAGTATGTCTGTCATTTCCTCTGAAAAGATATGATCCACACCGCAAATGGAACACTGCAATTGGTTTTCTTGCAACCTGAACTCTTTTCAAGGAAGGGTCCGTTGAAATTTCAACAAATGAGTCTTGTCAGAAGAGGGAATAACCCCACTTCTTTCACCAAAGGTCAGAACATACAGGGAAGACCTGTAAGTTATTGCCAAAACCTATCTCCTGAGTTCGGTCTCCTTACATATTTGTCACTTTACCTGTACACTAACCTTTTAAGATTTAGCAAAACAAATTGCCTCCAAAGCTTCTGATCCTGATGAAGTGAACTAGAAGAGAAGATGAGCTAACCCATATGACTGTAGGTGTGCCAAAGGGGATGGAATTTGTCAGTTTGTAAAACGTGTGTTAGAAAGCTTGTAGAAAAAAGTCGGCCTTGTTCCTTTTCTGCGAGATTTTCCAAAAGTCCATGTGAGGTTGCTGTTGAGAAGGCCCTTTGAAGAGCCTAGTAAATGAAAAGACCCAAGAGCTTGTTTTGGCAGGCCTGACCAATGTGCCATGATGGACAAAGTGAAAAAGCTCTGTCAGAAGTGGGATTTGAACCCACACCTCCATTCGGAGACCAGAAGGCCCATGAGAAGGGAAGAGAAGCCTCTTGAGTCTGGCGCCTTAGACCACTCGGCCATCCTGACAAGCGGTGTACTATGTACCCATGCAGCTGGCAAAATGACTATACTTAACAGAGAAGAGACAACCACAAACTTAGCCTAGAAGACTTTATGAACACTGCAAGGCATGTTTTTTTCTCTGAAAACACTCATCAAACTGCCATTTTGGATCACTGCAATACCTTAGACAGCAATGTCATGTGCCTGCTCTAACAAATGAAATCCTTTGTGCTCCTTGAGCGTCTTTTCCTATGCGGTGGCTGTTTCCAGTGGAAAATGGTTTCTTCATAAAGAGGCATGAGGCCGCGTGGCCTAATGGATAAGGCGTCTGACTTCGGATCAGAAGATTGAGGGTTCGAGTTCCTTTGTGGTCGTTGAGCTCTGTTCTTGTCACTTCTGTAGAGTATTTGCTCCTCTTGTTGTAAATGTCCTCGGAGACTTTGCAAAAGCCTGTGCTTCCTCACTCATGCTTATCATTCAATCCCTGCCCTTGACTGTTTACAGCTACAAAGGTGGCTGCTTTTGCTGAGCTTTCACCACAATGTCAATGACGCTAACTCTTTTCTTACAACTTGTGCAAGTCCCAGCAAAGTTTTTACATCAACCTCAAATAAACACTGCTAGTCCACACTGGGATTCTAACCTTTGCCTTACTTTGAACCCAATACTCTGATGGACCTGGGAAGAGACTCTAAGTAAACTATATGACCCAGGGTTCAAACATTCATGGTGGCATCTCCCTTTCTGCTAAGCATTTTGTTTACTAACATGAGAAAATTAATTTCCTATATGATTTAGGAAATCCTTGTCTGCAATTCTGCTGTAAGCCAGACTTTTACAAAGGTGCAGACACAGCATGTCAAGTGGCACGATGCGATTCCTTCTTGTTGCAAGCTCAACAATTTCAAAAGGTTGCCTCGGTTCCCAATTTATATGAAGAGTTCTTGCCTGAAATTTGGAAAGTATGTCTGTCATTTCCTCTGAAAAGATATGATTCACACCGCAAATGGAACACTGCAATTGGTTTTCTTGCAACCTGAACTCTTTTCAAGGAAGGGTCCGTTGAAATTTCAACAAATGAGTCTTGTCAGAAGAGGGAATAACCCCACCTCTTTCACCAAAGGTCAGAACATACAGGGAAGACCTGTAAGTTATTGCCAAAACCTATCTCCTGAGTTCGGTCTCCTTACATATTTGTCACTTTACCTGTACACTAACCTTTTAAGATTTAGCAAAACAAATTGCCTCCAAAGCTTCTGATCCTGATGAAGTGAACTAGAAGAGAAGATGAGCTAACCCATATGACTGTAGGTGTGCCAAAGGGGATGGAATTTGTCAGTTTGTAAAACGTGTGTTAGAAAGCTTGTAGAAAAAAGTCGGCCTTGTTCCTTTTCTGCGAGATTTTCCAAAAGTCCATGTGAGGTTGCTGTTGAGAAGGCCCTTTGAAGAGCCTAGTAAATGAAAAGACCCAAGAGCTTGTTTTGGCAGGCCTGACAAATGTGCCATGATGGACAAAGTGAAAAAGCTCTGTCAGAAGTGGGATTTGAACCCACGCCTCCATTCGGAGACCAGAAGGCCCATGAGAAGGGAAGAGAAGCCTCTTGAGTCTGGCGCCTTAGACCACTCGGCCATCCTGACAAGCGGTGCACTATGTACCCATGCAGCTGGCACAATGACTATACTTAACAGAGAAGAGACAACCACAAACTTAGCCTAGAAGACTTCATGAACACTGCAAGTCATGTTTTTTTCTCTGAAAACACTCATCAAACTGCCATTTTGGATCACTGCAATACCTTAGACAGCAATGTCATGTGCCTGCTCTTACAAATGAAATCCTTTGTGCTCCTTGAGCGTCTTTTCCTATGCGGTGGCTGTTTCCAGTGGAAAATGGTTTCTTCATAAAGAGGCATGAGACCGCGTGGCCTAATGGATAAGGCGTCTGACTTCGGATCAGAAGATTGAGGGTTCGAGTCCCTTCGTGGTTGTTGAGCTCTGTTCTTGTCACTTCTGTAGAGTATTTGCTCCTCTTGTTGTAAATGTCCTCGGAGACTTTGCAAAAGCCTGTGCTTCCTCACTCATGCTTATCATTCAATCCCTGCCCTTGACTGTTTACAGCTACAAAGGTGGCTGCTTTTGCTGAGCTTTCACCACAATGTCAATGACGCTAACTCTTTTCTTACAACTTGTGCAAGTCCCAGCAAAGTTTTTACATCAACCTCAAATAAACACTGCTAGTCCACACTGGGATTCTAACCTTTGCCTTACTTTGAACCCAATACTCTGATGGACCTGGGAAGAGACTCTAAGTAAACTATATGACCCAGGGTTCAAACATTCATGGTGGCATCTCCCTTTCTGCTAAGCATTTTGTTTACTAACATGAGAAAATTAATTTCCTATATGATTTAGGAAATCCTTGTCTGCAATTCTGCTGTAAGCCAGACTTTTACAAAGGTGCAGACACAGCTTGTCAAGTGGCATGATGTGATTTCTTCTTGTTGCAAGCTCAACAATTTCAAAAGGTTGCCTCGGTTCCCAATTTATATGAAGAGTTCTTGCCTGAAATTTGGAAAGTATGTCTGTCATTTCCTCTGAAAAGATATGATCCACACCGCAAATGGAACACTGCAATTGGTTTTCTTGCAACCTGAACTCTTTTCAAGGAAGGGTCCGTTGAAATTTCAACAAATGAGTCTTGTCAGAAGAGGGAATAACCCCACCTCTTTCACCAAAGGTCAGAACATACAGGGAAGACCTGTAAGTTATTGCCAAAACCTATCTCCTGAGTTCGGTCTCCTTACATATTTGTCACTTTACCAGTACACTAACCTTTTAAGATTTAGCAAAACAAATTGCCTCCAAAGCTTCTGATCCTGATGAAGTGAACTAGAAGAGAAGATGAGCTAACCCATATGACTGTAGGTGTGCCAAAGGGGATGGAATTTGTCAGTTTGTAAAACGTGTGTTAGAAAGCTTGTAGAAAAAAGTCGGCCTTGTTCCTTTTCTGCGAGATTTTCCAAAAGTCCATGTGAGGTTGCTGTTGAGAAGGCCCTTTGAAGAGCCTAGTAAATGAAAAGACCCAAGAGCTTGTTTTGGCAGGCCTGACCAATGTGCCATGATGGACAAAGTGAAAAAGCTCTGTCAGAAGTGGGATTTGAACCCACACCTCCATTTGGAGACCAGAAGGCCCATGTGAAGGGAAGACAAGCCTCTTGAGTCTGGCGCCTTAGACCACTCGGCCATCCTGACAAGCGGTGCACTATGTACCCATGCAGCTGGCACAATGACTATACTTAACAGAGAAGAGACAACCACAAACTTAGCCTAGAAGACTTCATGAACACTGCAAGGCATGTTTTTTTTTCTGAAAACACTCATCAAACTGCCATTTTGGATCACTGCAATACCTTAGACAGCAATGTCATGTGCCTGCTCTAACAAATGAAATCCTTTGTGCTCCTTGAGCGTCTTTTCCTATGCGGTGGCTGTTTCCAGTGGAAAATGGTTTCTTCAGAAAGAGGCATGAGACCGTGTGGCCTAATGGATAAGGCGTCTGACTTCGGATCAGAAGATTGAGGGTTCGAGTCCCTTCGTGGTCGTTGAGCTCTGTTCTTGTCACTTCTGTAGAGTATTTGCTCCTCTTGTTGTAAATGTCCTCGGAGACTTTGCAAAAGCCTGTGCTTCCTCACTCATGCTTATCATTCAATCCCTGCCCTTGACTGTTTACAGCTACAAAGGTGGCCGCTTTTGCTGAGCTTTCACCACAATGTCAATGACGCTAACTCTTTTCTTACAACTTGTGCAAGTCCCAGCAAAGTTTTTACATCAACCTCAAATAAACACTGCTAGTCCACACTGGGATTCTAACCTTTGCCTTACTTTGAACCCAATACCCTGATGGACCTTGGAAGAGACTCTAAGTAAACTATATGACCCAGGGTTCAAACATTCATGGTGGCATCTCCCTTTCTGCTAAGCATTTTGTTTACTAACATGAGAAAATTAATTTCCTATATGATTTAGGAAATCCTTGTCTGCAATTCTGCTGTAAGCCAGACTTTTACAAAGGTGCAGACACAGCATGTCAAGTGGCACGATGCGATTCCTTCTTGTTGCAAGCTCAACAATTTCAAAAGGTTGCCTCGGTTCCCAATTTATATGAAGAGTTCTTGCCTGAAATTTGGAAAGTATGTCTGTCATTTCCTCTGAAAAGATATGATCCACACCGCAAATGGAACACTGCAATTGGTTTTCTTGCAACCTGAACTCTTTTCAAGGAAGGGTCCGTTGAAATTTCAACAAATGAGTCTTGTCAGAAGAGGGAATAACCCCACCTCTTTCACCAAAGGTCAGAACATACAGGGAAGACCTGTAAGTTATTGCCAAAACCTATCTCCTGAGTTCGGTCTCCTTACATATTTGTCACTTTACCTGTACACTAACCTTTTAAGATTTAGCAAAACAAATTGCCTCCAAAGCTTCTGATCCTGATGAAGTGAACTAGAAGAGAAGATGAGCTAACCCATATGACTGTAGGTGTGCCAAGGGGGATGGAATTTGTCAGTTTGTAAAACGTGTGTTAGAAAGCTTGTAGAAAAAAGTCGGCCTTGTTCCTTTTCTGCGAGATTTTCAAAAAGTCCATGTGAGGTTGCTGTTGAGAAGGCCCTTTGAAGAGCCTAGTAAATGAAAAGACCCAAGAGCTTGTTTTGGCAGGCCTGACCAATGTGCCATGATGGACAAAGTGAAAAGCTCTGTCAGAAGTGGGATTTGAACCCACACCTCCATTCAGAGACCAGAAGACCCATGAGAAGGGAAGAGAAGCCTCTTGAGTCTGGCGCCTTAGACCACTCGGCCATCCTGACAAGCGGTGTACTATGTACCCATGCAGCTGGCACAATGACTATACTTAACAGAGAAGAGACAACCACAAACTTAGCCTAGAAGACTTCATGAACACTGCAAGGCATGTTTTTTTCTCTGAAAACACTCATCAAACTGCCATTTTGGATCACTGCAATACCTTAGACAGCAATGTCATGTGCCTGCTCTAACAAATGAAATCCTTTGTGCTCCTTGAGCGTCTTTTCCTATGCGGTGGCTGTTTCCAGTGGAAAATGGTTTCTTCATAAAGAGGCATGTGACCGCGTGGCCTAATGGATAAGGCGTCTGACTTCGGATCAGAAGATTGAGGGTTCGAGTCCATTCGTGGTCGTTGAGCTCTGTTCTTGTCACTTCTGTAGAGTATTTGCTCCTCTTGTTGTAAATGTCCTCGGAGACTTTGCAAAAGCCTGTGCTTCCTCACTCATGCTTATCATTCAATCCCTGCCCTTGACTGTTTACAGCTACAAAGGTTGCTGCTTTTGCTGAGCTTTCACCACAATGTCAATGACGCTAACTCTTTTCTTACAACTTGTGCAAGTCCCAGCAAAGTTTTTACATCAACCTCAAATAAACACTGCTAGTCCACACTGGGATTCTAACCTTTGCCTTACTTTGAACCCAATACCCTGATGGACCTGGGAAGAGACTCTAAGTAAACTATATGACCCAGGGTTTAAACATTCATGGTGGCATCTCCCTTTCTGCTAAGCATTTTGTTTACTAACAGGAGAAAATTAATTTCCTATATGATTTAGGAAATCCTTGTCTGCAATTCTGCTGTAAGCCAGACTTTTACAAAGGTGCAGACACAGCATGTCAAGTGGCACGATGCGATTCCTTCTTGTTGCAAGCTCAACAATTTCAAAAGGTTGCCTCGGTTCCCAATTTATATGAAGAGTTCTTGCCTGAAATTTGGAAAGTATGTCTGTCATTTCCTCTGAAAAGATATGATCCACACCGCAAATGGAACACTGCAATTAGTTTTCTTGCAACCTGAACTCTTTTCAAGGAAGGGTCCGTTGAAATTTCAACAAATGAGTCTTGTCAGAAGAGGGAATAACCCCACCTCTTTCACCAAAGGTCAGAACATACAGGGAAGACCTGTAAGTTATTGCCAAAACCTATCTCCTGAGTTCGGTCTCCTTACATATTTGTCACTTTACCTGTACACTAACCTTTTAAGATTTAGCAAAACAAATTGCCTCCAAAGCTTCTGATCCTGATGAAGTGAACTAGAAGAGAAGATGAGCTAACCCATATGACTGTAGGTGTGCCAAAGGGGATGGAATTTGTCAGTTTGTAAAACGTGTGTTAGAAAGCTTGTAGAAAAAAGTCGGCCTTGTTCCTTTTCTGCGAGATTTTCAAAAAGTCCATGTGAGGTTGCTGTTGAGAAGGCCCTTTGAAGAGCCTAGTAAATGAAAAGACCCAAGAGCTTGTTTTGGCAGGCCTGACCAATGTGCCATGATGGACAAAGTGAAAAGCTCTGTCAGAAGTGGGATTTGAACCCATGCCTCCATTCAGAGACCAGAAGGCCCATGAGAAGGGAAGAGGAGCCTCTTGAGTCTGGCGCCTTAGACCACTCGGCCATCCTGACAAGCAGTGTACTATGTACCCATGCAGCTGGCACAATGACTATACTTAACAGAGAAGAGACAACCACAAACTTAGCCTAGAAGACTTCATGAACACTGCAAGGCATGTTTTTTTCTCTGAAAACACTCATCAAACTGCCATTTTGGATCACTGCAATACCTTAGACAGCAATGTCATGTGCCTGCTCTAACAAATGAAATCCTTTGTGCTCCTTGAGCGTCTTTTCCTATGCGGTGGCTGTTTCCAGTGGAAAATGGTTTCTTCATAAAGAGGCATGAGACCGCGTGGCCTAATGGATAAGGCGTCTGACTTCGGATCAGAAGATTGAGGGTTCGAGTCCCTTCGTGGTCGTTGAGCTCTGTTCTTGTCACTTCTGTAGAGTATTTGCTCCTCTTGTTGTAAATGTCCTCGGAGACTTTGCAAAAGCCTGTGCTTCCTCACTCATGCTTATCATTCAATCCCTGCCCTTGACTGTTTACAGCTACAAAGGTGGCTGCTTTTGCTGAGCTTTCACCACAATGTCAATGACGCTAACTCTTTTCTTACAACTTGTGCAAGTCCCAGCAAAGTTTTTACACCAACCTCAAATAAACACTGCTAGTCCACACTGGGATTCTAACCTTTGCCTTACTTTGAACCCAATACCCTGATGGACCTGGGAAGAGACTCTAAGTAAACTATATGACCCAGGGTTCAAACATTCATGGTGGCATCTCCCTTTCTGCTAAGCATTTTGTTTACTAACAGGAGAAAATTAATTTCCTATATGATTTAGGAAATCCTTGTCTGCAATTCTGCTGTAAGCCAGACTTTTACAAAGGTGCAGACACAGCATGTCAAGTGGCACGATGCGATTCCTTCTTGTTGCAAGCTCAACAATTTCAAAAGGTTGCCTCGGTTCCCAATTTATATGAAGAGTTCTTGCCTGAAATTTGGAAAGTATGTCTGTCATTTCCTCTGAAAAGATATGATCCACACCGCAAATGGAACACTGCAATTGGTTTTCTTGCAACCTGAACTCTTTTCAAGGAAGGGTCCGTTGAAATTTCAACAAATGAGTCTTGTCAGAAGAGGGAATAACCCCACCTCTTTCACCAAAGGTCAGAACATACAGGGAAGACCTGTAAGTTATTGCCAAAACCTATCTCCTGAGTTCGGTCTCCTTACATATTTGTCACTTTACCTGTACACTAACCTTTTAAGATTTAGCAAAACAAATTGCCTCCAAAGCTTCTGATCCTGATGAAGTGAACTAGAAGAGAAGATGAGCTAACCCATATGACTGTAGGTGTGCCAAAGGGGATGGAATTTGTCAGTTTGTAAAACGTGTGTTAGAAAGCTTGTAGAAAAAAGTCGGCCTTGTTCCTTTTCTGCGAGATTTTCCAAAAGTCCATGTGAGGTTGCTGTTGAGAAGGCCCTTTGAAGAGCCTAGTAAATGAAAAGACCCAAGAGCTTGTTTTGGCAGGCCTGACCAATGTGCCATGATGGACAAAGTGAAAAAGCTCTGTCAGAAGTGGAATTTGAACCCACGCCTCCATTCGGAGACCAGAAGGCCCATGAGAAGGGAAGAGAAGCCTCTTGAGTCTGGCGCCTTAGACCACTCGGCCATCCTGACAAGCGGTGTACTATGAACCCATGCAGCTGGCACAATGACTATACTTAACAGAGAAGAGACAACCACAAACTTAGCCTAGAAAACTTCATGAACACTGCAAGGCATGTTTTTTTTTTTCTGAAAACACTCATCAAACTGCCATTTTGGATCACTGCAATACCTTAGACAGCAATGTCATGTGCCTGCTCTAACAAATGAAATCCTTTGTGCTCCTTGAGCGTCTTTTCCTATGCGGTGGCTGTTTCCAGTGGAAAATGGTTTCTTCATAAAGAGGCATGAGACCGCGTGGCCTAATGGATAAGGCGTCTGACTTCGGATCAGAAGATTGAGGGTTCGAGTCCCTTCGTGGTCGTTGAGCTCTGTTCTTGTCACTTCTGTAGAGTATTTGCTCCTCTTGTTGTAAATGTCCTCGGAGACTTTGCAAAAGCCTGTGCTTCCTCACTCATGCTTATCATTCAATCCCTGCCCTTGACTGTTTACAGCTACAAAGGTGGCTGCTTTTGCTGAGCTTTCACCACAATGTCAATGACGCTAACTCTTTTCTTACAACTTGTGCAAGTCCCAGCAAAGTTTTTACATCAACCTCAAATAAACACTGCTAGTCCACACTGGGATTCTAACCTTTGCCTTACTTTGAACCCAATACCCTGATGGACCTGGGAAGAGACTCTAAGTAAACTATATGACCCAGGGTTCAAACATTCATGGTGGCATCTCCCTTTCTGCTAAGCATTTTGTTTACTAACAGGAGAAAATTAATTTCCTATATGATTTAGGAAATCCTTGTCTGCAATTCTGCTGTAAGCCAGACTTTTACAAAGGTGCAGACACAGCATGTCAAGTGGCACGATGCGATTCCTTCTTGTTGCAAGCTCAACAATTTCAAAAGGTTGCCTCGGTTCCCAATTTATATGAAGAGTTCTTGCCTGAAATTTGGAAAGTATGTCTGTCATTTCCTCTGAAAAGATATGATCCACACCGCAAATGGAACACTGCAATTGGTTTTCTTGCAACCTGAACTCTTTTCAAGGAAGGGTCCGTTGAAATTTCAACAAATGAGTCTTGTCAGAAGAGGGAATAACCCCACCTCTTTCACCAAAGGTCAGAACATACAGGGAAGACCTGTAAGTTATTGCCAAAACCTATCTCCTGAGTTCGGTCTCCTTACATATTTGTCACTTTACCTGTACACTAACCTTTTAAGATTTAGCAAAACAAATTGCCTCCAAAGCTTCTGATCCTGATGAAGTGAACTAGAAGAGAAGATGAGCTAACCCATATGACTGTAGGTGTGCCAAGGGGGATGGAATTTGTCAGTTTGTAAAACGTGTGTTAGAAAGCTTGTAGAAAAAAGTCGGCCTTGTTCCTTTTCTGCGAGATTTTCAAAAAGTCCATGTGAGGTTGCTGTTGAGAAGGCCCTTTGAAGAGCCTAGTAAATGAAAAGACCCAAGAGCTTGTTTTGGCAGGCCTGACCAATGTGCCATGATGGACAAAGTGAAAAGCTCTGTCAGAAGTGGGATTTGAACCCACGCCTCCATTCAGAGACCAGAAGACCCATGAGAAGGGAAGAGAAGCCTCTTGAGTCTGGCGCCTTAGACCACTCGGCCATCCTGACAAGCGGTGTACTATGTACCCATGCAGCTGGCACAATGACTATACTTAACAGAGAAGAGACAACCACAAACTTAGCCTAGAAGACTTCATGAACACTGCAAGGCATGTTTTTTTCTCTGAAAACACTCATCAAACTGCCATTTTGGATCACTGCAATACCTTAGACAGCAATGTCATGTGCCTGCTCTAACAAATGAAATCCTTTGTGCTCCTTGAGCGTCTTTTCCTATGCGGTGGCTGTTTCCAGTGGAAAATGGTTTCTTCATAAAGAGGCATGAGACCGCGTGGCCTAATGGATAAGGCGTCTGACTTCGGATCAGAAGATTGAGGGTTCGAGTCCATTCGTGGTCGTTGAGCTCTGTTCTTGTCACTTCTGTAGAGTATTTGCTCCTCTTGTTGTAAATGTCCTCGGAGACTTTGCAAAAGCCTGTGCTTCCTCACTCATGCTTATCATTCAATCCCTGCCCTTGACTGTTTACAGCTACAAAGGTTGCTGCTTTTGCTGAGCTTTCACCACAATGTCAATGACGCTAACTCTTTTCTTACAACTTGTGCAAGTCCCAGCAAAGTTTTTACATCAACCTCAAATAAACACTGCTAGTCCACACTGG
The DNA here is from genome assembly GCF_040937935.1 of Hyperolius riggenbachi. Classification (NCBI taxonomy): domain Eukaryota; kingdom Metazoa; phylum Chordata; class Amphibia; order Anura; family Hyperoliidae; genus Hyperolius; species Hyperolius riggenbachi. Next base: position 89,568,434 of record NC_090653.1, on the reverse strand, counting down.
GATTCTAACCTTTGCCTTACTTTGAACCCAATACCCTGATGGACCTGGGAAGAGACTCTAAGTAAACTATATGACCCAGGGTTTAAACATTCATGGTGGCATCTCCCTTTCTGCTAAGCATTTTGTTTACTAACAGGAGAAAATTAATTTCCTATATGATTTAGGAAATCCTTGTCTGCAATTCTGCTGTAAGCCAGACTTTTACAAAGGTGCAGACACAGCATGTCAAGTGGCACGATGCGATTCCTTCTTGTTGCAAGCTCAACAATTTCAAAAGGTTGCCTCGGTTCCCAATTTATATGAAGAGTTCTTGCCTGAAATTTGGAAAGTATGTCTGTCATTTCCTCTGAAAAGATATGATCCACACCGCAAATGGAACACTGCAATTAGTTTTCTTGCAACCTGAACTCTTTTCAAGGAAGGGTCCGTTGAAATTTCAACAAATGAGTCTTGTCAGAAGAGGGAATAACCCCACCTCTTTCACCAAAGGTCAGAACATACAGGGAAGACCTGTAAGTTATTGCCAAAACCTATCTCCTGAGTTCGGTCTCCTTACATATTTGTCACTTTACCTGTACACTAACCTTTTAAGATTTAGCAAAACAAATTGCCTCCAAAGCTTCTGATCCTGATGAAGTGAACTAGAAGAGAAGATGAGCTAACCCATATGACTGTAGGTGTGCCAAAGGGGATGGAATTTGTCAGTTTGTAAAACGTGTGTTAGAAAGCTTGTAGAAAAAAGTCGGCCTTGTTCCTTTTCTGCGAGATTTTCAAAAAGTCCATGTGAGGTTGCTGTTGAGAAGGCCCTTTGAAGAGCCTAGTAAATGAAAAGACCCAAGAGCTTGTTTTGGCAGGCCTGACCAATGTGCCATGATGGACAAAGTGAAAAGCTCTGTCAGAAGTGGGATTTGAACCCATGCCTCCATTCAGAGACCAGAAGGCCCATGAGAAGGGAAGAGGAGCCTCTTGAGTCTGGCGCCTTAGACCACTCGGCCATCCTGACAAGCAGTGTACTATGTACCCATGCAGCTGGCACAATGACTATACTTAACAGAGAAGAGACAACCACAAACTTAGCCTAGAAGACTTCATGAACACTGCAAGGCATGTTTTTTTCTCTGAAAACACTCATCAAACTGCCATTTTGGATCACTGCAATACCTTAGACAGCAATGTCATGTGCCTGCTCTAACAAATGAAATCCTTTGTGCTCCTTGAGCGTCTTTTCCTATGCGGTGGCTGTTTCCAGTGGAAAATGGTTTCTTCATAAAGAGGCATGAGACCGCGTGGCCTAATGGATAAGGCGTCTGACTTCGGATCAGAAGATTGAGGGTTCGAGTCCCTTCGTGGTCGTTGAGCTCTGTTCTTGTCACTTCTGTAGAGTATTTGCTCCTCTTGTTGTAAATGTCCTCGGAGACTTTGCAAAAGCCTGTGCTTCCTCACTCATGCTTATCATTCAATCCCTGCCCTTGACTGTTTACAGCTACAAAGGTGGCTGCTTTTGCTGAGCTTTCACCACAATGTCAATGACGCTAACTCTTTTCTTACAACTTGTGCAAGTCCCAGCAAAGTTTTTACACCAACCTCAAATAAACACTGCTAGTCCACACTGGGATTCTAACCTTTGCCTTACTTTGAACCCAATACCCTGATGGACCTGGGAAGAGACTCTAAGTAAACTATATGACCCAGGGTTCAAACATTCATGGTGGCATCTCCCTTTCTGCTAAGCATTTTGTTTACTAACAGGAGAAAATTAATTTCCTATATGATTTAGGAAATCCTTGTCTGCAATTCTGCTGTAAGCCAGACTTTTACAAAGGTGCAGACACAGCATGTCAAGTGGCACGATGCGATTCCTTCTTGTTGCAAGCTCAACAATTTCAAAAGGTTGCCTCGGTTCCCAATTTATATGAAGAGTTCTTGCCTGAAATTTGGAAAGTATGTCTGTCATTTCCTCTGAAAAGATATGATCCACACCGCAAATGGAACACTGCAATTGGTTTTCTTGCAACCTGAACTCTTTTCAAGGAAGGGTCCGTTGAAATTTCAACAAATGAGTCTTGTCAGAAGAGGGAATAACCCCACCTCTTTCACCAAAGGTCAGAACATACAGGGAAGACCTGTAAGTTATTGCCAAAACCTATCTCCTGAGTTCGGTCTCCTTACATATTTGTCACTTTACCTGTACACTAACCTTTTAAGATTTAGCAAAACAAATTGCCTCCAAAGCTTCTGATCCTGATGAAGTGAACTAGAAGAGAAGATGAGCTAACCCATATGACTGTAGGTGTGCCAAAGGGGATGGAATTTGTCAGTTTGTAAAACGTGTGTTAGAAAGCTTGTAGAAAAAAGTCGGCCTTGTTCCTTTTCTGCGAGATTTTCCAAAAGTCCATGTGAGGTTGCTGTTGAGAAGGCCCTTTGAAGAGCCTAGTAAATGAAAAGACCCAAGAGCTTGTTTTGGCAGGCCTGACCAATGTGCCATGATGGACAAAGTGAAAAAGCTCTGTCAGAAGTGGAATTTGAACCCACGCCTCCATTCGGAGACCAGAAGGCCCATGAGAAGGGAAGAGAAGCCTCTTGAGTCTGGCGCCTTAGACCACTCGGCCATCCTGACAAGCGGTGTACTATGAACCCATGCAGCTGGCACAATGACTATACTTAACAGAGAAGAGACAACCACAAACTTAGCCTAGAAAACTTCATGAACACTGCAAGGCATGTTTTTTTTTTTCTGAAAACACTCATCAAACTGCCATTTTGGATCACTGCAATACCTTAGACAGCAATGTCATGTGCCTGCTCTAACAAATGAAATCCTTTGTGCTCCTTGAGCGTCTTTTCCTATGCGGTGGCTGTTTCCAGTGGAAAATGGTTTCTTCATAAAGAGGCATGAGACCGCGTGGCCTAATGGATAAGGCGTCTGACTTCGGATCAGAAGATTGAGGGTTCGAGTCCCTTCGTGGTCGTTGAGCTCTGTTCTTGTCACTTCTGTAGAGTATTTGCTCCTCTTGTTGTAAATGTCCTCGGAGACTTTGCAAAAGCCTGTGCTTCCTCACTCATGCTTATCATTCAATCCCTGCCCTTGACTGTTTACAGCTACAAAGGTGGCTGCTTTTGCTGAGCTTTCACCACAATGTCAATGACGCTAACTCTTTTCTTACAACTTGTGCAAGTCCCAGCAAAGTTTTTACATCAACCTCAAATAAACACTGCTAGTCCACACTGGGATTCTAACCTTTGCCTTACTTTGAACCCAATACCCTGATGGACCTGGGAAGAGACTCTAAGTAAACTATATGACCCAGGGTTCAAACATTCATGGTGGCATCTCCCTTTCTGCTAAGCATTTTGTTTACTAACAGGAGAAAATTAATTTCCTATATGATTTAGGAAATCCTTGTCTGCAATTCTGCTGTAAGCCAGACTTTTACAAAGGTGCAGACACAGCATGTCAAGTGGCACGATGCGATTCCTTCTTGTTGCAAGCTCAACAATTTCAAAAGGTTGCCTCGGTTCCCAATTTATATGAAGAGTTCTTGCCTGAAATTTGGAAAGTATGTCTGTCATTTCCTCTGAAAAGATATGATCCACACCGCAAATGGAACACTGCAATTGGTTTTCTTGCAACCTGAACTCTTTTCAAGGAAGGGTCCGTTGAAATTTCAACAAATGAGTCTTGTCAGAAGAGGGAATAACCCCACCTCTTTCACCAAAGGTCAGAACATACAGGGAAGACCTGTAAGTTATTGCCAAAACCTATCTCCTGAGTTCGGTCTCCTTACATATTTGTCACTTTACCTGTACACTACCCTTTTAAGATTTAGCAAAACAAATTGCCTCTAAAGCTTCTGATCCTGATGAAGTGAACTAGAAGAGAAGATGAGCTAACCCATATGACTGTAGGTGTGCCAAAGGGGATGGAATTTGTCAGTTTGTAAAACGTGTGTTAGAAAGCTTGTAGAAAAAAGTCGGCCTTGTTCCTTTTCTGCGAGATTTTCAAAAAGTCCATGTGAGGTTGCTGTTGAGAAGGCCCTTTGAAGAGCCTAGTAAATGAAAAGACCCAAGAGCTTGTTTTGGCAGGCCTGACCAATGTGCCATGATGGACAAAGTGAAAAGCTCTGTCAGAAGTGGGATTTGAACCCACGCCTCCATTCGGAGACCAGAAGGCCCATGAGAAGGGAAGAGAAGCCTCTTGAGTCTGGCGCCTTAGACCACTCGGCCATCCTGACAAGCGGTGTACTATGCACCCATGCAGCTGGCACAATGACTATACTTAACAGAGAAGAGACAACCACAAACTTAGCCTAGAAGACTTCATGAACACTGCAAGGCATGTTTTTTTCTCTGAAAACACTCATCAAACTGCCATTTTGGATCACTGCAATACCTTAGACAGCAATGTCATGTGCCTGCTCTAACAAATGAAATCCTTTGTGCTCCTTGAGCGTCTTTTCCTATGCGGTGGCTGTTTCCAGTGGAAAATGGTTTCTTCATAAAGAGGCATGAGACCGCGTGGCCTAATGGATAAGGCGTCTGACTTCGGATCAGAAGATTGAGGGTTCGAGTCCCTTCGTGGTCGTTGAGCTCTGTTCTTGTCACTTCTGTAGAGTATTTGCTCCTCTTGTTGTAAATGTCCTCGGAGACTTTGCAAAAGCCTGTGCTTCCTCACTCATGCTTATCATTCAATCCCTGCCCTTGACTGTTTACAGCTACAAAGGTGGCTGCTTTTGCTGAGCTTTCACCACAATGTCAATGACGCTAACTCTTTTCTTACAACTTGTGCAAGTCCCAGCAAAGTTTTTACATCAACCTCAAATAAACACTGCTAGTCCACACTGGGATTCTAACCTTACCTTACTTTGAACCCAATACCCTGATGGACCTTGGAAGAGACTGTAAGTAAACTATATGACCCAGGGGTCAAACATTCATGGTGGCATCTCCCTTTCTGCTAAGCATTTTGTTTACTAACATGAGAAAATTAATTTCCTATATGATTTAGGAAATCCTTGTCTGCAATTCTGCTGTAAGCCAGACTTTTACAAAGGTGCAGACACAGCATGTCAAGTAGCACGATGCGATTCCTTCTTGTTGCAAGCTCAACAATTTCAAAAGGTTGCCTCGGTTCCCAATTTATATGAAGAGTTCTTGCCTGAAATTTGGAAAGTATGTCTGTCATTTCCTCTGAAAAAATATGATCCACACCGCAAATGGAACACTGCAATTGGTTTTCTTGCAACCTGAACTCTTTTCAAGGAAGGGTCCGTTGAAATTTCAACAAATGAGTCTTGTCAGAAGAGGGAATAACCCCACCTCTTTCACCAAAGGTCAGAACATACAGGGAAGACCTGTAAGTTATTGCCAAAACCTATCTCCTGAGTTCGGTCTCCTTACATATTTGTCACTTTACCTGTACACTAACCTTTTAAGATTTAGCAAAACAAATTGCCTCCAAAGCTTCTGATCCTGATGAAGTGAACTAGAAGAGAAGATGAGCTAACCCATATGACTGTAGGTGTGCCAAAGGGGATGGAATTTGTCAGTTTGTAAAACGTGTGTTAGAAAGCTTGTAGAAAAAAGTCGGCCTTGTTCCTTTTCTGCGAGATTTTCCAAAAGTCCATGTGAGGTTGCTGTTGAGAAGGCCCTTTGAAGAGCCTAGTAAATGAAAAGACCCAAGAGCTTGTTTTGGCAGGCCTGACCAATGTGCCATGATGGACAAAGTGAAAAAGCTCTGTCAGAAGTGGGATTTGAACCCATGCCTCCATTCGGAGACCAGAAGGCCCATGAGAAGGGAAGAGAAGCCTCTTGAGTCTGGCGCCTTAGACCACTCGGCCATCCTGACAAGCGGTGTACTATGTACCCATGCAGCTGGCACAATGACTATACTTAACAGAGAAGAGACAACCACAAACTTAGCCTAGAAGACTTCATGAACACTGCAAGGCATGTTTTTTTCTCTGAAAACACTCATCAAACTGCCATTTTGGATCACTGCAATACCTTAGACAGCAATGTCATGTGCCTGCTCTAACAAATGAAATCCTTTGTGCTCCTTGAGCGTCTTTTCCTATGCGGTGGCTGTTTCCAGTGGAAAATGGTTTCTTCATAAAGAGGCATGAGACCGCGTGGCCTAATGGATAAGGCGTCTGACTTCGGATCAGAAGATTGAGGGTTCGAGTCCCTTCGTGGTCGTTGAGCTCTGTTCTTGTCACTTCTGTAGAGTATTTGCTCCTCTTGTTGTAAATGTCCTCGGAGACTTTGCAAAAGCCTGTGCTTCCTCACTCATGCTTATCATTCAATCCCTGCCCTTGACTGTTTACAGCTACAAAGGTGGCTGCTTTTGCTGAGCTTTCACCACAATGTCAATGACGCTAACTCTTTTCTTACAACTTGTGCAAGTCCCAGCAAAGTTTTTACATCAACCTCAAATAAACACTGCTAGTCCACACTGGGATTCTAACCTTACCTTACTTTGATCCCAATACCCTGATGGACCTTGGAAGAGACTGTAAGTAAACTATATGACCCAGGGGTCAAACATTCATGGTGGCATCTCCCTTTCTGCTAAGCATTTTGTTTACTAACATGAGAAAATTAATTTCCTATATGATTTAGGAAATCCTTGTCTGCAATTCTGCTGTAAGCCAGACTTTTACAAAGGTGCAGACACAGCATGTCAAGTAGCACGATGCGATTCCTTCTTGTTGCAAGCTCAACAATTTCAAAAGGTTGCCTCGGTTCCCAATTTATATGAAGAGTTCTTGCCTGAAATTTGGAAAGTATGTCTGTCATTTCCTCTGAAAAAATATGATCCACACCGCAAATGGAACACTGCAATTGGTTTTCTTGCAACCTGAACTCTTTTCAAGGAAGGGTCCGTTGAAATTTCAACAAATGAGTCTTGTCAGAAGAGGGAATAACCCCACCTCTTTCACCAAAGGTCAGAACATACAGGGAAGACCTGTAAGTTATTGCCAAAACCTATCTCCTGAGTTCGGTCTCCTTACATATTTGTCACTTTACCTGTACACTAACCTTTTAAGATTTAGCAAAACAAATTGCCTCCAAAGCTTCTGATCCTGATGAAGTGAACTAGAAGAGAAGATGAGCTAACCCATATGACTGTAGGTGTGCCAAAGGGGATGGAATTTGTCAGTTTGTAAAACGTGTGTTAGAAAGCTTGTAGAAAAAAGTCGGCCTTGTTCCTTTTCTGCGAGATTTTCCAAAAGTCCATGTGAGGTTGCTGTTGAGAAGGCCCTTTGAAGAGCCTAGTAAATGAAAAGACCCAAGAGCTTGTTTTGGCAGGCCTGACCAATGTGCCATGATGGACAAAGTGAAAAAGCTCTGTCAGAAGTGGGATTTGAACCCATGCCTGCATTCGGAGACCAGAAGGCCCATGAGAAGGGAAGAGAAGCCTCTTGAGTCTGGCGCCTTAGACCACTCGGCCATCCTGACAAGCGGTGTATTATGTACCCATGCAGCTGGCACAATGACTATACTTAACAGAGAAGAGACAACCACAAACTTAGCCTAGAAGACTTCATGAACACTGCAAGGCATGTTTTTTTCTCTGAAAACACTCATCAAACTGCCATTTTGGATCACTGCAATACCTTAGACAGCAATGTCATGTGCCTGCTCTAACAAATGAAATCCTTTGTGCTCCTTGAGCGTCTTTTCCTATGCGGTGGCTGTTTCCAGTGGAAAGTGGTTTCTTCATAAAGAGGCATGAGACCGCGTGGCCTAATGGATAAGGCGTCTGACTTCGGATCAGAAGATTGAGGGTTCGAGTCCCTTCGTGGTCGTTGAGCTCTGTTCTTGTCACTTCTGTAGAGTATTTGCTCCTCTTGTTGTAAATGTCCTCGGAGACTTTGCAAAAGCCTGTGCTTCCTCACTCATGCTTATCATTCAATCCCTGCCCTTGACTGTTTACAGCTACAAAGGTGGCTGCTTTTGCTGAGCTTTCACCACAATGTCAATGACGCTAACTCTTTTCTTACAACTTGTGCAAGTCCCAGCAAAGTTTTTACATCAACCTCAAATAAACACTGCTAGTCCACACTGGGATTCTAACCTTTGCCTTACTTTGAACCCAATACCCTGATGGACCTGGGAAGAGACTCTAAGTAAACTATATGACCCAGGGTTCAAACATTCATGGTGGCATCTCCCTTTCTGCTAAGCATTTTGTTTACTAACAGGAGAAAATTAATTTCCTATATGATTTAGGAAATCCTTGTCTGCAATTCTGCTGTAAGCCAGACTTTTACAAAGGTGCAGACACAGCATGTCAAGTGGCACGATGCGATTCCTTCTTGTTGCAAGCTCAACAATTTCAAAAGGTTGCCTCGGTTCCCAATTTATATGAAGAGTTCTTGCCTGAAATTTGGAAAGTATGTCTGTCATTTCCTCTGAAAAGATATGATCCACACCGCAAATGGAACACTGCAATTGGTTTTCTTGCAACCTGAACTCTTTTCAAGGAAGGGTCCGTTGAAATTTCAACAAATGAGTCTTGTCAGAAGAGGGAATAACCCCACCTCTTTCACCAAAGGTCAGAACATACAGGGAAGACCTGTAAGTTATTGCCAAAACCTATCTCCTGAGTTCGGTCTCCTTACATATTTGTCACTTTACCTGTACACTAACCTTTTAAGATTTAGCAAAACAAATTGCCTCCAAAGCTTCTGATCCTGATGAAGTGAACTAGAAGAGAAGATGAGCTAACCCATATGACTGTAGGTGTGCCAAAGGGGATGGAATTTGTCAGTTTGTAAAACGTGTGTTAGAAAGCTTGTAGAAAAAAGTCGGCCTTGTTCCTTTTCTGCGAGATTTTCCAAAAGTCCATGTGAGGTTGCTGTTGAGAAGGCCCTTTGAAGAGCCTAGTAAATGAAAAGACCCAAGAGCTTGTTTTGGCAGGCCTGACCAATGTGCCATGATGGACAAAGTGAAAAAGCTCTGTCAGAAGTGGGATTTGAACCCACGCCTCCATTCGGAGACCAGAAGGCCCATGAGAAGGGAAGAGAAGCCTCTTGAGTCTGGTGCCTTAGACCACTCGGCCATCCTGACAAGCGGTGTATTAGATGCCCATGCAGCTGGCACAATGACTATACTTAACAGAGAAGAGACAACCACAAACTTAGCCTAGAAGACTTCATGAACACTGCAAGGCATGTTTTTTTCTCTGAAAACACTCATCAAACTGCCATTTTGGATCACTGCAATACCTTAGACAGCAATGTCATGTGCCTGCTCTAACAAATGAAATCCTTTGTGCTCCTTGAGCGTCTTTTCCTATGCGGTGGCTGTTTCCAGTGGAAAATGGTTTCTTCATAAAGAGGCATGAGACTGCGTGGCCTAATGGATAAGGCGTCTGACTTTGGATCAGAAGTTTGAGGGTTCGAGTCCCTTCGTGGTCGTTGAGTTCTGTTCTTGTCACTTCTGTAGAGTATTTGCTCCTCTTGTTGTAAATGTCCTCGGAGACTTTGCAAAAGCCTGTGCTTCCTCACTCATGCTTATCATTCAATCCCTGCCCTTGACTGTTTACAGCTACAAAGGTGGCTGCTTTTGCTGAGCTTTCACCACAATGTCAATGACGCTAACTCTTTTCTTACAACTTGTGCAAGTCCCAGCAAAGTTTTTACATCAACCTCAAAAAAACACTGCTAGTCCACACTGGGATTCTAACCTTTGCCTTACTTTGAACCCAATACCCTGATGGACCTTGGAAGAGACTCTAAGTAAACTATATGACCCAGGGTTCAAACATTCATGGTGGCATCTCCCTTTCTGCTAAGCATTTTGTTTACTAACATGAGAAAATTAATTTCCTATATGATTTAGGAAATCCTTGTCTGCAATTCTGCTGTAAGCCAGACTTTTACAAAGGTGCAGACACAGCATGTCAAGTGGCACGATGCGATTCCTTCTTGTTGCAAGCTCAACAATTTCAAAAGGTTGCCTCGGTTCCCAATTTATATGAAGAGTTCTTGCCTGAAATTTGGAAAGTATGTCTGTCATTTCCTCTGAAAAGATATGATCCACACCGCAAATGGAACACTGCAATTGGTTTTCTTGCAACCTGAACTCTTTTCTAGGAAGGGTCCGTTGAAATTTCAACAAATGAGTCTTGTCAGAAGAGGGAATAACCCCACCTCTTTCACCAAAGGTCAGAACATACAGGGAAGACCTGTAAGTTATTGCCAAAACCTATCTCCTGAGTTCGGTCTCCTTACATATTTGTCACTTTACCTGTACACTAACCTTTTAAGATTTAGCAAAACAAATTGCCTCCAAAGCTTCTGATCCTGATGAAGTGAACTAGAAGAGAAGATGAGCTAACCCATATGACTGTAGGTGTGCCAAAGGGGATGGAATTTGTCAGTTTGTAAAACGTGTGTTAGAAAGCTTGTAGAAAAAAGTCGGCCTTGTTCCTTTTCTGCGAGATTTTCCAAAAGTCCATGTGAGGTTGCTGTTGAGAAGGCCCTTTGAAGAGCCTAGTAAATGAAAAGACCCAAGAGCTTGTTTTGGCAGGCCTGACCAATGTGCCATGATGGACAAAGTGAAAAAGCTCTGTCAGAAGTGGGATTTGAACCCACGACTCCATTCGGAGACCAGAAGGCCCATGAGAAGGGAAGAGAAGCCTCTTGAGTCTGGCGCCTTACACCACTCGGCCATCCTGACAAGCGGTGCACTATGTACCCATGCAGCTGGCACAATGACTATACTTAACAGAGAAGAGACAACCACAAACTTAGCCTAGAAGACTTCATGAACACTGCAAGGCATGTTTTTTTCTCTGAAAACACTCATCAAACTGCCATTTTGGATCACTGCAATACCTTAGACAGCAATGTCATGTGCCTGCTCTAACAAATGAAATCCTTTGTGCTCCTTGAGCGTCTTTTCCTATGCGGTGGCTGTTTCCAGTGGAAAATGGTTTCTTCATAAAGAGGCATGAGACTGCGTGGCCTAATGGATAAGGTGTCTGACTTTGGATCAGAAGATTGAGGGTTCGAGTCCCTTCGTGGTAGTTGAGTTCTGTTCTTGTCACTTCTGTAGAGTATTTGCTCCTCTTGTTGTAAATGTCCTCGGAGACTTTGCAAAAGCCTGTGCTTCCTCACTCATGCTTATCATTCAATCCCTGCCCTTGACTGTTTACAGCTACAAAGGTGGCTGCTTTTGCTGAGCTTTCACCACAATGTCAATGACGCTAACTCTTTTCTTACAACTTGTGCAAGTCCCAGCAAAGTTTTTACATCAACCTCAAATAAACACTGCTAGTCCACACTGGGATTCTAACCTTTGCCTTACTTTGAACCCAATACCCTGATGGACCTTGGAAGAGACTCTAAGTAAACTATATGACCCAGGGTTCAAACATTCATGGTGGCATCTCCCTTTCTGCTAAGCATTTTGTTTACTAACATGAGAAAATTAATTTCCTATATGATTTAGGAAATCCTTGTCTGCAATTCTGCTGTAAGCCAGACTTTTACAAAGGTGCAGACACAGCATGTCAAGTGGCACGATGCGATTCCTTCTTGTTGCAAGCTCAACAATTTCAAAAGGTTGCCTCGGTTCCCAATTTATATGAAGAGTTCTTGCCTGAAATTTGGAAAGTATGTCTGTCATTTCCTCTGAAAAGATATGATCCACACCGCAAATGGAACACTGCAATTGGTTTTCTTGCAACCTGAACTCTTTTCAAGGAAGGGTCCGTTGAAATTTTAACAAATGAGTCTTGTCAGAAGAGGGAATAACCCCACCTCTTTCACCAAAGGTCAGAACATACAGGGAAGACCTGTAAGTTATTGCCAAAACCTATCTCCTGAGTTCGGTCTCCTTACATATTTGTCACTTTACCTGTACACTAACCTTTTAAGATTTAGCAAAACAAATTGCCTCCAAAGCTTCTGATCCTGATGAAGTGAACTAGAAGAGAAGATGAGCTAACCCATATGACTGTAGGTGTGACGTACCTTGGGAGCTGGAGACCGATGTGCTGAGGGCAGCTACTCCTGCCACTCACTAACTTTGTACCCTGGAATGGGAACAGGGTTCCACAGCTAGTACGGGGCAGGAGCGCTAGCAGATCCAATGGTGTCACCAGACAGGAACTGAAGCGCTCCCGCGTGCTGAGTCTGGATGTGCAAGGACTCAGCTTCCAGGCGGGTTTCAGGACTTGATTCCAAGCAGGAGCAGATACTGAGGCGGATCCGTGAACAGGCAGAAACTCGGCAACAAGACGGGTACTCAGACGGGCAGAGGTCGGCAACAGACGGGTACTCAGACAGGCAGAGGTCGGCAACAGAGCGGGCAGTCGTACGTAGCAGGAGTCGGTAGCAAGTCGGGAAGTCAGCCAGGCCAGGGTCATCAACATGAGATCAGGAACAGGCAGATACAAAGATCACGCACGGGAACACACACCAAAACTAGCTGCAATACTACAGCACTGAATGGTGGCATTCTCCAGACTTAAATAGGCCGTTTGGCGGGAAGACGCGAACGCCTGCACGCAATGACGCATCCGGTGCACGCGATGACGCGACGGACGCACGCTATGACGCGTACGTCCGTACGCGATGACGCGGACAACCAGACGCAATCACGCTGAACAAACGCACGCACAAACCCATAAAAGATGCATGAACAGGCGGCCCTTCGGGCGCGCATGCGCACAGTATTACACCAGCGTCGCCGAGCGCCGATGTCTCCACTGCCACACACGGAGCCCAGTGTGCACCCTGCCAGGACCCGTAAGGGACCCACCAGCATACACCAGAACACCTGCAGCATCCGTAAGTGCCAGCCGCCTCGTCCAGACAGGTAAGTGACCGTGACAATACCCCCCCTCTAAGGGGCAGCCTCCGGATGCCCCCTTGGAGCCGGCTTACCAGGACATCTTTGATGAAATTCCTTAATCAGGCGATCAGCATGTAGGTTTGAGGCAGGTTCCCATGTGTTATTCTCTGGCCCATAATCCTTCCACTTCACTAGGTACTGAATGCCTCTCCCTCTTCTTCTGGAGTCCATAATAGTCTCCACCTCAAACTCCTCTTCTCCATTAATCAAGACAGGTGGAGGAGGGGCCATGATTCGGCCAGGAAAAGGATCCTTGAGAACAGGTTTCAATAGAGATACATGGAATACCGGGTGTACTTTCAGATTACTGGGTAACTCTAACTCATAGGCCACTTGGCCAATCTTCCTCTTGATGGGGAATGGACCGATGAATTTTGGTCCCAATTTCTTTGACGGGCAGGACAGTTTGAGATTAACTGATGATAACCAGACCAAGTCCCCTGGATTCATATCAGAGTCACCTCTCCTTTGATCATCTGCCTTCTTCTTAAATGTTGCTTGGGCTAGTGCCATGGACTTCTGTAAAACCGTATGATTCTGAAGTAATAATTTGATGAATTCTCCAGCAGCAGGAACAGGAGTCTCAGCAATCAAATTCGGTAGAAATGATGGGTGAAAACCATAATTGGCGAAGAATGGAGACTGTTGTGTAGAGGAATGAACGGAGTTGTTGTAGGCAAATTCTGCTACTGGAAGCAGCTGAACCCAATTGTCCTGTGAACATGAGGAAAAACATCTTAAATACTGTTCCAGCGTTTGGTTAGTCCGTTCTGTTTGGCCGTTGGTTTGTGGATGATAGGCTGAAGAAAGGCAAAGTTTAATGTTCAGCATCTTGCAGAGGGCCGTCCAAAACCTGGAAGTAAACTGTGCACCTCTATCCAAAGTGATGTCTGCTGGTACACCATGAAGACGGACAATTTCCTTAATGAAAGTTGATGCGGTTATTTGTGCTGTTGGAATCTCTTGCATTGGGACAAAGTGCGCCATCTTCGAAAGTCTGTCAACCACCACAAAGATTGTGTTGCAATTACTTGATTTAGGTAACTCGGTGATAAAGTCCATGGATATGGAGTGCCATGGTCTTGGAGGAATGGGTAAAGGCTCCAACAAACCCCAAGACTTGAGATGGGTTCCTTTTGAGCGGTTGCAAACAGTACAGGTTGAGACATACATCCTGCAATCCCTCCTGAGTCCTGGCCACCAAAAGTATCTTCGGAGCAAATCTAAAGTTTTAGAAAATCCAAAATGTCCTGCTAGTTGATGGTCATGGCAGAGTTGAAATACCTTTACTCGTGTTTCTTCAGGTACAAAGATTCTATCATTATGATACCAAAGATCCTGTTTCTGGACAAGATTAGATTTAACTTCCTCTGAGATATCTGTTGGTGTTAGTTGTAACTGTTTTATAATGTCTGGTTGCATGATCAAAAAGTTCTTGTTGGACAATATTGTATCTGGACTGACCTGAGGCTGATCATCCGGGAACATACGAGAAAGGGCATCGGGTTTAGTATTCTTCGATCCAGGTCTATATGTAATATGGAATGAAAATCTTGAGAAAAACAAAGCCCATCTGGCCTGTCTGGGATTCAGTCTTCTAGCTGTTTTAAGATATTCCAGGTTTCTGTGATCTGTAAATATGAGTATAGTATGCAAAGCACCTTCCAACAAATAACGCCATTCTTCTAATGCATCTTTGATGGCTAATAACTCCCTTTCACCGACATCATAGTTCCTTTCTGAATCAGACAATTTCCTGGAAAAAAAATACACAGGGTGAAGGAGGGCCTTGATTCCATGTCTCTGAGAGAGTATTGCCCCAACTGCGGATTCAGAAGCGTCCACTTCCAAGATGAAGGGCAAGGCAGGATCAGGATGCTTTAGTACAGGTGCTGTGGTGAAATGTCTCTTTAACTCATCAAAGGCCACTTGGGCTTCTTGAGTCCAGGAGAAGTGATGATTTTGACGAGTAAGTCGTGTGATTGGAAGAATAGTAGCAGAAAAATTCTTAATAAATCTTCGATAAAAATTGGCAAAACCAATAAATCTTTGTACCGCCTTTTTATTGTCTGGAGCTGGCCAATCACGAACGGCTTGAATCTTCTGAGGGTCCATAACAAGTCCATTGGCGGAGATGATAAATCCCAGAAACTGAATTGACTCCTTTTCAAATTCACACTTTTCTACTTTCACGTATAACTTATGCAGCCGTAGACGTACAAGTACCTGTCCAACTTGATGACGATGAGTCTCCAGAGATGTAGAAAAAATAAGAATATCATCTAAGTAAACAATGATGAATTGATCGAGGAAATCCCTGAGTATATCGTTAATGAAGTGTTGAAAAGTGGCTGGAGCGTTGCACAGACCAAACGGCATTACTAAATATTCAAAATGTCCGTAGCGTGATCTGAAAGCCGTTTTCCACTCATCTCCTTCTCTCATCCTGACTAAATTATAGGCCCCTCGAAGATCCAGCTTTGTAAATATTGTAGCTTCTCGTAATTTTTGAAATAGTTCTGGTACAAGTGGAAGGGGGTAGCGATTCTTAATCGTAACTTTATTCAAGGCCCGATAATCAATACATGGTCTTAATGTGCCGTCTTTCTTCTGGACAAAAAATATCCCAGCTCCAGCAGGAGAGACTGAAGGCCTAATAAATCCTTTCCTCAGATTTTCTTGAATATATTGCTTTAGTACCTCCTGTTCAGGATCGGAGAGTGGAAACATCCTTCCAAAAGGTATGGTAGCTCCTTCTATTAGGTCAATTGGGCAATCGTATGGTCGGTGTGGAGGAAGTTGATCGGCTCCTTTCTTGTCAAATACATCAAGATAGTCGTGATATTGTACTGGAACTTCATCTGCCAAGGTAGAGGTACAAAGTAACGGGCCAGAAGCTTCTGAGACTTGCTGAAAACAACAACTATTACAGTAGGTGGAGGTGAACTTAACTTCTTCTGTGGCCCAGTTGATAGCGGGATTGTGAGCCCGGAGCCAAGGTAGGCCTAAAATAATAGGATATACTGGGGAAGACACTAGGTCGAATTTGAGCCATTCTTGATGATCTGTGGAGGTGGAGGTAAGTAGTGGCAGGGTCTCAGTGTTTACAGGTCCAGAGCTGATGGTGGACCCATCTGCTAGGTGTATGTGTAATAATTCTTTTCGGGATTGCACTGGTATTTGATGAGTTGTGGCGAAAACTTTATCCATGAAGCAGCTGCAGGCTCCAGAGTCTATTATAGCAGAAGTCTTAAGGGTTCTTCCGGGAAACTGAAAGAGAATAGAGATATTAAAATGAGTATGAGCCGTGGATGGGATGTACTTGGGTGGAGTTTGCGCTTTCTGAAGATACTCCTTACCCGCTGGACGAACTGGACAGTTCCTTAAAAAATGTCCCGGATTTCCGCAGTAAAAGCATAGATTTCCCTGGCGCCTGCGGGTTCTTTCTTCATTGGTTAATGGGGCACGCATGACTCCAAGTTGCATGGGCTCAGGTTGATCATCAGTGGAAGCAGAGATCGGAGATGGTGACTGATTTACAGGAAGCCAAGAAGTACGGGCAGAGCAGGGCATTGATTTCTCCAGTTGACGTTCCCGAAAGCGTCGGTCTATCTGAATGGCAATGGTAATCAATTCGTCCAAGGTACTGGGTACTCCCACTCGAGCCAGTTCATCTTTCAGATGCTCAGATAATCCCAGACGATATTGATGTTTCAGGGCTGACTCATTCCAATCGGTATCTGATGCCCAACGTTTGAATTCAGTAGTGTATTCTTCCGCTGGTTTACGACCTTGTTTTAGGTTGCGGATGGCAAGTTCAGCTGTAACACTACGCTGGGGATCATCGTACAACACTGCCATAGAAGTAAAGAATTGCTCCATAGAACTTAAACACTGATGTTTTTGCTCCATTAACCTGTGGGCCCATGACTGTGGTTCTTCCTGTAGTAAGGAAATGATAAATCCTACTTTTGTTTCCTCGTTAGAAAAGGTGCGAGGTTGCAGTGCAAAGTAGAGCTGACATGCATGGCGGAAGGAGCGGAATTTGGAACGGTCCCCTGTGAAGCGTTCTGGTATAGGTACTCGAGGTTCCGGGTTTACTGCGGGGATCACGGGAACCGGTTCCACTGGAGCAGAGGCAGGTACTGGAACTACTTGAGGTGCCGAAGCAGGAGGTGACGGAGATTCCCCAGTACGCAGGGTATTAATCCGGCCTTCGAGTTGCACATGACCAGCTTGTAGTTCTTTAATGGCCTCCGTGAGTGCGGTAACTTGTTTGCATAAGGTACTCAGTATATTTGCTGCCTCAGCGGTCTCCATCTTTGGCTGTAGTATTTTTGTGACGTACCTTGGGAGCTGGAGACCGATGTGCTGAGGGCAGCTACTCCTGCCACTCACTAACTTTGTACCCTGGAATGGGAACAGGGTTCCACAGCTAGTACGGGGCAGGAGCGCTAGCAGATCCAATGGTGTCACCAGACAGGAACTGAAGCGCTCCCGCGTGCTGAGTCTGGATGTGCAAGGACTCAGCTTCCAGGCGGGTTTCAGGACTTGATTCCAAGCAGGAGCAGATACTGAGGCGGATCCGTGAACAGGCAGAAACTCGGCAACAAGACGGGTACTCAGACGGGCAGAGGTCGGCAACAGACGGGTACTCAGACAGGCAGAGGTCGGCAACAGAGCGGGCAGTCGTACGTAGCAGGAGTCGGTAGCAAGTCGGGAAGTCAGCCAGGCCAGGGTCATCAACATGAGATCAGGAACAGGCAGATACAAAGATCACGCACGGGAACACACACCAAAACTAGCTGCAATACTACAGCACTGAATGGTGGCATTCTCCAGACTTAAATAGGCCGTTTGGCGGGAAGACGCGAACGCCTGCACGCAATGACGCATCCGGTGCACGCGATGACGCGACGGACGCACGCTATGACGCGTACGTCCGTACGCGATGACGCGGACAACCAGACGCAATCACGCTGAACAAACGCACGCACAAACCCATAAAAGATGCATGAACAGGCGGCCCTTCGGGCGCGCATGCGCACAGTATTACACCAGCGTCGCCGAGCGCCGATGTCTCCACTGCCACACACGGAGCCCAGTGTGCACCCTGCCAGGACCCGTAAGGGACCCACCAGCATACACCAGAACACCTGCAGCATCCGTAAGTGCCAGCCGCCTCGTCCAGACAGGTAAGTGACCGTGACAGTAGGTGTGCCAAAGGGGATGGAATTTGTCAGTTTGTAAAACGTGTGTTAGAAAGCTTGTAGAAAAAAGTCGGCCTTGTTCCTTTTCTGCGAGATTTTCCAAAAGTCCATGTGAGGTTGCTGTTGAGAAGGCCCTTTGAAGAGCCTAGTAAATGAAAAGACCCAAGAGCTTGTTTTGGCAGGCCTGACCAATGTGCCATGATGGACAAAGTGAAAAAGCTCTGTCAGAAGTGGGATTTGAACCCACGCCTCCATTCGGAGACCAGAAGGCCCATGAGAAGGGAAGAGAAGCCTCTTGAGTCTGGCGCCTTAGACCACTCGGCCATCCTGACAAGCGGTGCACTATGTACCCATGCAGCTGGCACAATGACTATACTTAACAGAGAAGAGACAACCACAAACTTAGCCTAGAAGACTTCATGAACACTGCAAGGCATGTTTTTTTCTCTGAAAACACTCATCAAACTGCCATTTTGGATCACTGCAATACCTTAGACAGCAATGTCATGTGCCTGCTCTAACAAATGAAATCCTTTGTGCTTCTTGAGCGTCTTTTCCTATGCGGTGGCTGTTTCCAGTGGAAAATGGTTTCTTCATAAACAGGCATGAGACCGCGTGGCCTAATGGATAAGGCGTCTGACTTCGGATCAGAAGTTTGAGGGTTCGAGTCCCTTCGTGGTCGTTGAGTTCTGTTCTTGTCACTTCTGTAGAGTATTTGCTCCTCTTGTTGTAAATGTCCTCGGAGACTTTGCAAAAGCCTGTGCTTCCTCACTCATGCTTATCATTCAATCCCTGCCCTTGACTGTTTACAGCTACAAAGGTTGCTGCTTTTGCTGAGCTTTCACCACAATGTCAATGACGCTAACTCTTTTCTTACAACTTGTGCAAGTCCCAGCAAAGTTTTTACATCAACCTCAAATAAACACTGCTAGTCCACACTGGGATTCTAACCTTTGCCTTACTTTGAACCCAATACCCTGATGGACCTTGGAAGAGACTCTAAGTAAACTATATGACCCAGGGTTCAAACATTCATGGTGGCATCTCCCTTTCTGCTAAGCATTTTGTTTACTAACATGAGAAAATTAATTTCCTATATGATTTAGGAAATCCTTGTCTGCAATTCTGCTGTAAGCCAGACTTTTACAAAGGTGCAGACACAGCATGTCAAGTGGCACGATGCGATTCCTTCTTGTTGCAAGCTCAACAATTTCAAAAGGTTGCCTCGGTTCCCAATTTATATGAAGAGTTCTTGCCTGAAATTTGGAAAGTATGTCTGTCATTTCCTCTGAAAAGATATGATCCACACCGCAAATGGAACACTGCAATTGGTTTTCTTGCAACCTGAACTCTTTTCAAGGAAGGGTCCGTTGAAATTTCAACAAATGAGTCTTGTCAGAAGAGGGAATAACCCCACCTCTTTCACCAAAGGTCAGAACATACAGGGAAGACCTGTAAGTTATTGCCAAAACCTATCTCCTGAGTTCGGTCTCCTTACATATTTGTCACTTTACCTGTACACTAACCTTTTAAGATTTAGCAAAACAAATTGCCTCCAAAGCTTCTGATCCTGATGAAGTGAACTAGAAGAGAAGATGAGCTAACCCATATGACTGTAGGTGTGCCAAAGGGGATGGAATTTGTCAGTTTGTAAAACGTGTGTTAGAAAGCTTGTAGAAAAAAGTCGGCCTTGTTCCTTTTCTGCGAGATTTTCCAAAACTCCATGTGAGGTTGCTGTTGAGAAGGCCCTTTGAAGAGCCTAGTAAATGAAAAGACCCAAGAGCTTGTTTTGGCAGGCCTGACCAATGTGCCATGATGGACAAAGTGAAAAAGCTCTGTCAGAAGTGGGATTTGAACCCACGCCTCCATTCGGAGACCAGAAGGCCCATGAGAAGGGAAGAGAAGCCTCTTGAGTCTGGCGCCTTAGACCACTCGGCCATCCTGACAAGCGGTGTACTATGTACCCATGCAGCTGGCACAATGACTATACTTAACAGAGAAGAGACAACCACAAACTTAGCCTAGAAGACTTCATGAACACTGCAAGGCATGTTTTTTTTTCTGAAAACACTCATCAAACTGCCATTTTGGATCACTGCAATACCTTAGACAGCAATGTCATGTGCCTGCTCTAACAAATGAAATCCTTTGTGCTCCTTGAGCGTCTTTTCCTATGCGGTGGCTGTTTCCAGTGGAAAATGGTTTCTTCATAAAGAGGCATGAGACCGCGTGGCCTAATGGATAAGGCGTCTGACTTCGGATCAGAAGATTGAGGGTTCGAGTCCCTTCGTGGTCGTTGAGCTCTGTTCTTGTCACTTCTGTAGAGTATTTGCTCCTCTTGTTGTAAATGTCCTCGGAGACTTTGCAAAAGCCTGTGCTTCCTCACTCATGCTTATCATTCAATCCCTGCCCTTGACTGTTTACAGCTACAAAGGTGGCTGCTTTTGCTGAGCTTTCACCACAATGTCAATGACGCTAACTCTTTTCTTACAACTTGTGCAAGTCCCAGCAAAGTTTTTACATCAACCTCAAATAAACACTGCTAGTCCACACTGGGATTCTAACCTTTGCCTTACTTTGAACCCAATACCCTGATGGACCTGGGAAGAGACTCTAAGTAAACTATATGACCCAGGGTTCAAACATTCATGGTGGCATCTCCCTTTCTGCTAAGCATTTTGTTTACTAACATGAGAAAATTAATTTCCTATATGATTTAGGAAATCCTTGTCTGCAATTCTGCTGTAAGCCAGACTTTTACAAAGGTGCAGACACAGCATGTCAAGTGGCACGATGCGATTCCTTCTTGTTGCAAGCTCAACAATTTCAAAAGGTTGCCTCGGTTCCCAATTTATATGAAGAGTTCTTGCCTGAAATTTGGAAAGTATGTCTGTCATTTCCTCTGAAAAGATATGATCCACACCGCAAATGGAACACTGCAATTGGTTTTCTTGCAACCTGAACTCTTTTCAAGGAAGGGTCCGTTGAAATTTCAACAAATGAGTCTTGTCAGAAGAGGGAATAACCCCACCTCTTTCACCAAAGGTCAGAACATACAGGGAAGACCTGTAAGTTATTGCCAAAACCTATCTCCTGAGTTCGGTCTCCTTACATATTTGTCACTTTACCTGTACACTAACCTTTTAAGATTTAGCAAAACAAATTGCCTCCAAAGCTTCTGATCCTGTTGAAGTGAACTAGAAGAGAAGATGAGCTAACCCATATGACTGTAGGTGTGCCAAAGGGGATGGAATTTGTCAGTTTGTAAAACGTGTGTTAGAAAGCTTGTAGAAAAAAGTCGGCCTTGTTCCTTTTCTGTGAGATTTTCCAAAAGTCCATGTGAGGTTGCTGTTGAGAAGGCCCTTTGAAGAGCCTAGTAAATGAAAAGACCCAAGAGCTTGTTTTGGCAGGCCTGACCAATGTGCCATGATGGACAAAGTGAAAAAGCTCTGTCAGAAGTGGGATTTGAACCCACGCCTCCATTCAGAGACCAGAAGGCCCATGAGAAGGGAAGAGAAGCCTCTTGAGTCTGGCGCCTTAGACCACTCGGCCATCCTGACAAGCGGTGCACTATGTACCCATGCAGCTGGCACAATGACTATACTTAACAGAGAAGAGACAACCACAAACTTAGCCTAGAAGACTTCATGAACACTGCAAGGCATGTTTTTTTTTCTGAAAACACTCATCAAACTGCCATTTTGGATCACTGCAATACCTTAGACAGCAATGTCATGTGCCTGCTCTAACAAATGAAATCCTTTGTGCTTCTTGAGCGTCTTTTCCTATGCGGTGGCTGTTTCCAGTGGAAAATGGTTTCTTCATAAAGAGGCATGAGACCGCGTGGCCTAATGGATAAGGCGTCTGACTTCGGATCAGAAGATTGAGGGTTCGAGTCCCTTCGTGGTCGTTGAGCTCTGTTCTTGTCACTTCTGTAGAGTATTTGCTCCTCTTGTTGTAAATGTCCTCGGAGATTTTGCAAAAGCCTGTGCTTCCTCACTCATGCTTATCATTCAATCCCTGCCCTTGACTGTTTACAGCTACAAAGGTGGCTGCTTTTGCTGAGCTTTCACCACAATGTCAATGACGCTAACTCTTTTCTTACAACTTGTGCAAGTCCCAGCAAAGTTTTTACATCAACCTCAAATAAACACTGCTAGTCCACACTGGGATTCTAACCTTTGCCTTACTTTGAACCCAATACCCTGATGGACCTTGGAAGAGACTCTAAGTAAACTATATGACCCAGGGTTCAAACATTCATGGTGGCATCTCCCTTTCTGCTAAGCATTTTGTTTACTAACATGAGAAAATTAATTTCCTATATGATTTAGGAAATCCTTGTCTGCAATTCTGCTGTAAGCCAGACTTTTACAAAGGTGCAGACACAGCATGTCAAGTGGCACGATGCGATTCCTTCTTGTTGCAAGCTCAACAATTTCAAAAGGTTGCCTCGGTTCCCAATTTATATGAAGAGTTCTTGCCTGAAATTTGGAAAGTATGTCTGTCATTTCCTCTGAAAAGATATGATCCACACCGCAAATGGAACACTGCAATTGGTTTTCTTGCAACCTGAACTCTTTTCAAGGAAGGGTCCGTTGAAATTTCAACAAATGAGTCTTGTCAGAAGAGGGAATAACCCCACCTCTTTCACCAAAGGTCAGAACATACAGGGAAGACCTGTAAGTTATTGCCAAAACCTATCTCCTGAGTTCGGTCTCCTTACATATTTGTCACTTTACCTGTACACTAACCTTTTAAGATTTAGCAAAACAAATTGCCTCCAAAGCTTCTGATCCTGATGAAGTGAACTAGAAGAGAAGATGAGCTAACCCATATGACTGTAGGTGTGCCAAAGGGGATGGAATTTGTCAGTTTGTAAAACGTGTGTTAGAAAGCTTGTAGAAAAAAGTCGGCCTTGTTCCTTTTCTGCGAGATTTTCCAAAACTCCATGTGAGGTTGCTGTTGAGAAGGCCCTTTGAAGAGCCTAGTAAATGAAAAGACCCAAGAGCTTGTTTTGGCAGGCCTGACCAATGTGCCATGATGGACAAAGTGAAAAAGCTCTGTCAGAAGTGGGATTTGAACCCACGCCTCCATTCGGAGACCAGAAGGCCCATGAGAAGGGAAGAGAAGCCTCTTGAGTCTGGCGCCTTAGACCACTCGGCCATCCTGACAAGCGGTGTACTATGTACCCATGCAGCTGGCACAATGACTATACTTAACAGAGAAGAGACAACCACAAACTTAGCCTAGAAGACTTCATGAACACTGCAAGGCATGTTTTTTTTTTCTGAAAACACTCATCAAACTGCCATTTTGGATCACTGCAATACCTTAGACAGCAATGTCATGTGCCTGCTCTAACAAATGAAATCCTTTGTGCTCCTTGAGCGTCTTTTCCTATGCGGTGGCTGTTTCCAGTGGAAAATGGTTTCTTCATAAAGAGGCATGAGACCGCGTGGCCTAATGGATAAGGCGTCTGACTTCGGATCAGAAGATTGAGGGTTCGAGTCCCTTCGTGGTCGTTGAGCTCTGTTCTTGTCACTTCTGTAGAGTATTTGCTCCTCTTGTTGTAAATGTCCTCGGAGACTTTGCAAAAGCCTGTGCTTCCTCACTCATGCTTATCATTCAATCCCTGCCCTTGACTGTTTACAGCTACAAAGGTGGCTGCTTTTGCTGAGCTTTCACCACAATGTCAATGACGCTAACTCTTTTCTTACAACTTGTGCAAGTCCCAGCAAAGTTTTTACATCAACCTCAAATAAACACTGCTAGTCCACACTGGGATTCTAACCTTTGCCTTACTTTGAACCCAATACCCTGATGGACCTGGGAAGAGACTCTAAGTAAACTATATGACCCAGGGTTCAAACATTCATGGTGGCATCTCCCTTTCTGCTAAGCATTTTGTTTACTAACATGAGAAAATTAATTTCCTATATGATTTAGGAAATCCTTGTCTGCAATTCTGCTGTAAGCCAGACTTTTACAAAGGTGCAGACACAGCATGTCAAGTGGCACGATGCGATTCCTTCTTGTTGCAAGCTCAACAATTTCAAAAGGTTGCCTCGGTTCCCAATTTATATGAAGAGTTCTTGCCTGAAATTTGGAAAGTATGTCTGTCATTTCCTCTGAAAAGATATGATCCACACCGCAAATGGAACACTGCAATTGGTTTTCTTGCAACCTGAACTCTTTTCAAGGAAGGGTCCGTTGAAATTTCAACAAATGAGTCTTGTCAGAAGAGGGAATAACCCCACCTCTTTCACCAAAGGTCAGAACATACAGGGAAGACCTGTAAGTTATTGCCAAAACCTATCTCCTGAGTTCGGTCTCCTTACATATTTGTCACTTTACCTGTACACTAACCTTTTAAGATTTAGCAAAACAAATTGCCTCCAAAGCTTCTGATCCTGATGAAGTGAACTAGAAGAGAAGATGAGCTAACCCATATGACTGTAGGTGTGCCAAAGGGGATGGAATTTGTCAGTTTGTAAAACGTGTGTTAGAAAGCTTGTAGAAAAAAGTCGGCCTTGTTCCTTTTCTGCGAGATTTTCCAAAAGTCCATGTGAGGTTGCTGTTGAGAAGGCCCTTTGAAGAGCCTAGTAAATGAAAAGACCCAAGAGCTTGTTTTGGCAGGCCTGACCAATGTGCCATGATGGACAAAGTGAAAAAGCTCTGTCAGAAGTGGGATTTGAACCCACGCCTCCATTCGGAGACCAGAAGGCCCATGAGAAGGGAAGAGAAGCCTCTTGAGTCTGGCGCCTTAGACCACTCGGCCATCCTGACAAGCGGTGTACTATGTACCCATGCAGCTGGCACAATGACTATACTTAACAGAGAAGAGACAACCACAAACTTAGCCTAGAAGACTTCATGAACACTGCAAGGCATGTTTTTTTTTTCTGAAAACACTCATCAAACTGCCATTTTGGATCACTGCAATACCTTAGACAGCAATGTCATGTGCCTGCTCTAACAAATGAAATCCTTTGTGCTCCTTGAGCGTCTTTTCCTATGCGGTGGCTGTTTCCAGTGGAAAATGGTTTCTTCATAAAGAGGCATGAGACCGCGTGGCCTAATGGATAAGGCGTCTGACTTCGGATCAGAAGATTGAGGGTTCGAGTCCCTTCGTGGTCGTTGAGTTCTGTTCTTGTCACTTCTGTAGAGTATTTGCTCCTCTTGTTGTAAATGTCCTCGGAGACTTTGCAAAAGCCTGTGCTTCCTCACTCATGCTTATCATTCAATCCCTGCCCTTGACTGTTTACAGCTACAAAGGTGGCTGCTTTTGCTGAGCTTTCACCACAATGTCAATGACGCTAACTCTTTTCTTACAACTTGTGCAAGTCCCAGCAAAGTTTTTACATCAACCTCAAATAAACACTGCTAGTCCACACTGGGATTCTAACCTTTGCCTTACTTTGAACCCAATACCCTGATGGACCTTGGAAGAGACTCTAAGTAAACTATATGACCCAGGGTTCAAACATTCATGGTGGCATCTCCCTTTCTGCTAAGCATTTTGTTTACTAACATGAGAAAATTAATTTCCTATATGATTTAGGAAATCCTTGTCTGCAATTCTGCTGTAAGCCAGACTTTTACAAAGGTGCAGACACAGCATGTCAAGTGGCACGATGCGATTCCTTCTTGTTGCAAGCTCAACAATTTCAAAAGGTTGCCTCGGTTCCCAATTTATATGAAGAGTTCTTGCCTGAAATTTGGAAAGTATGTCTGTCATTTCCTCTGAAAAGATATGATCCACACCGCAAATGGAACACTGCAATTGGTTTTCTTGCAACCTGAACTCTTTTCAAGGAAGGGTCCGTTGAAATTTCAACAAATGAGTCTTGTCAGAAGAGGGAATAACCCCACCTCTTTCACCAAAGGTCAGAACATACAGGGAAGACCTGTAAGTTATTGCCAAAACCTATCTCCTGAGTTCGGTCTCCTTACATATTTGTCACTTTACCTGTACACTAACCTTTTAAGATTTAGCAAAACAAATTGCCTCCAAAGCTTCTGATCCTGATGAAGTGAACTAGAAGAGAAGATGAGCTAACCCATATGACTGTAGGTGTGCCAAAGGGGATGGAATTTGTCAGTTTGTAAAACGTGTGTTAGAAAGCTTGTAGAAAAAAGTCGGCCTTGTTCCTTTTCTGCGAGATTTTCCAAAACTCCATGTGAGGTTGCTGTTGAGAAGGCCCTTTGAAGAGCCTAGTAAATGAAAAGACCCAAGAGCTTGTTTTGGCAGGCCTGACCAATGTGCCATGATGGACAAAGTGAAAAAGCTCTGTCAGAAGTGGGATTTGAACCCACGCCTCCATTCGGAGACCAGAAGGCCCATGAGAAGGGAAGAGAAGCCTCTTGAGTCTGGCGCCTTAGACCACTCAGCCATCCTGACAAGCGGTGTACTATGGACCCATGCAGCTGGCACAATGACTATACTTAACAGAGAAGAGACAACCACAAACTTAGCCTAGAAGACTTCATGAACACTGCAAGGCATGTTTTTTTTTTCTGAAAACACTCATCAAACTGCCATTTTGGATCACTGCAATACCTTAGACAGCAATGTCATGTGCCTGCTCTAACAAATGAAATCCTTTGTGCTCCTTGAGCGTCTTTTCCTATGCGGTGGCTGTTTCCAGTGGAAAATGGTTTCTTCATAAAGAGGCATGAGACCGCGTGGCCTAATGGATAAGGCGTCTGACTTCGGATCAGAAGATTGAGGGTTCGAGTCCCTTCGTGGTCGTTGAGCTCTGTTCTTGTCACTTCTGTAGAGTATTTGCTCCTCTTGTTGTAAATGTCCTCGGAGACTTTGCAAAAGCCTGTGCTTCCTCACTCATGCTTATCATTCAATCCCTGCCCTTGACTGTTTACAGCTACAAAGGTGGCTGCTTTTGCTGAGCTTTCACCACAATGTCAATGACGCTAACTCTTTTCTTACAACTTGTGCAAGTCCCAGCAAAGTTTTTACATCAACCTCAAATAAACACTGCTAGTCCACACTGGGATTCTAACCTTTGCCTTACTTTGAACCCAATACCCTGATGGACCTGGGAAGAGACTCTAAGTAAACTATATGACCCAGGGTTCAAACATTCATGGTGGCATCTCCCTTTCTGCTAAGCATTTTGTTTACTAACATGAGAAAATTAATTTCCTATATGATTTAGGAAATCCTTGTCTGCAATTCTGCTGTAAGCCAGACTTTTACAAAGGTGCAGACACAGCATGTCAAGTGGCACGATGCGATTCCTTCTTGTTGCAAGCTCAACAATTTCAAAAGGTTGCCTCGGTTCCCAATTTATATGAAGAGTTCTTGCCTGAAATTTGGAAAGTATGTCTGTCATTTCCTCTGAAAAGATATGATCCACACCGCAAATGGAACACTGCAATTGGTTTTCTTGCAACCTGAACTCTTTTCAAGGAAGGGTCCGTTGAAATTTCAACAAATGAGTCTTGTCAGAAGAGGGAATAACCCCACCTCTTTCACCAAAGGTCAGAACATACAGGGAAGACCTGTAAGTTATTGCCAAAACCTATCTCCTGAGTTCGGTCTCCTTACATATTTGTCACTTTACCTGTACACTAACCTTTTAAGATTTAGCAAAACAAATTGCCTCCAAAGCTTCTGATCCTGATGAAGTGAACTAGAAGAGAAGATGAGCTAACCCATATGACTGTAGGTGTGCCAAAGGGGATGGAATTTGTCAGTTTGTAAAACGTGTGTTAGAAAGCTTGTAGAAAAAAGTCGGCCTTGTTCCTTTTCTGTGAGATTTTCCAAAAGTCCATGTGAGGTTGCTGTTGAGAAGGCCCTTTGAAGAGCCTAGTAAATGAAAAGACCCAAGAGCTTGTTTTGGCAGGCCTGACCAATGTGCCATGATGGACAAAGTGAAAAAGCTCTGTCAGAAGTGGGATTTGAACCCACGCCTCCATTCGGAGACCAGAAGGCCCATGAGAAGGGAAGAGAAGCCTCTTGAGTCTGGCGCCTTAGACCACTCAGCCATCCTGACAAGCGGTGCACTATGTACCCATGCAGCTGGCACAATGACTATACTTAACAGAGAAGAGACAACCACAAACTTAGCCTAGAAGACTTCATGAACACTGCAAGGCATGTTTTTTTTTCTGAAAACACTCATCAAACTGCCATTTTGGATCACTGCAATACCTTAGACAGCAATGTCATGTGCCTGCTCTAACAAATGAAATCCTTTGTGCTCCTTGAGCGTCTTTTCCTATGCGGTGGCTGTTTCCAGTGGAAAATGGTTTCTTCATAAAGAGGCATGAGACCGCGTGGCCTAATGGATAAGGCGTCTGACTTCGGATCAGAAGATTGAGGGTTCGAGTCCCTTCGTGGTCGTTGAGCTCTGTTCTTGTCACTTCTGTAGAGTATTTGCTCCTCTTGTTGTAAATGTCCTCGGAGATTTTGCAAAAGCCTGTGCTTCCTCACTCATGCTTATCATTCAATCCCTGCCCTTGACTGTTTACAGCTACAAAGGTGGCTGCTTTTGCTGAGCTTTCACCACAATGTCAATGACGCTAACTCTTTTCTTACAACTTGTGCAAGTCCCAGCAAAGTTTTTACATCAACCTCAAATAAACACTGCTAGTCCACACTGGGATTCTAACCTTTGCCTTACTTTGAACCCAATACCCTGATGGACCTGGGAAGAGACTCTAAGTAAACTATATGACCCAGGGTTCAAACATTCATGGTGGCATCTCCCTTTCTGCTAAGCATTTTGTTTACTAACATGCGAAAATTAATTTCCTATATGATTTAGGAAATCCTTGTCTGCAATTCTGCTGTAAGCCAGACTTTTACAAAGGTGCAGACACAGCATGTCAAGTGGCACGATGCGATTCCTTCTTGTTGCAAGCTCAACAATTTCAAAAGGTTGCCTCGGTTCCCAATTTATATGAAGAGTTCTTGCCTGAAATTTGGAAAGTATGTCTGTCATTTCCTCTGAAAAGATATGATCCACACCGCAAATGGAACACTGCAATTGGTTTTCTTGCAACCTGAACTCTTTTCAAGGAAGGGTCCGTTGAAATTTCAACAAATGAGTCTTGTCAGAAGAGGGAATAACCCCACCTCTTTCACCAAAGGTCAGAACATACAGGGAAGACCTGTAAGTTATTGCCAAAACCTATCTCCTGAGTTCGGTCTCCTTACATATTTGTCACTTTACCTGTACACTAACCTTTTAAGATTTAGCAAAACAAATTGCCTCCAAAGCTTCTGATCCTGATGAAGTGAACTAGAAGAGAAGATGAGCTAACCCATATGACTGTAGGTGTGCCAAAGGGGATGGAATTTGTCAGTTTGTAAAACGTGTGTTAGAAAGCTTGTAGAAAAAAGTCGGCCTTGTTCCTTTTCTGCGAGATTTTCCAAAACTCCATGTGAGGTTGCTGTTGAGAAGGCCCTTTGAAGAGCCTAGTAAATGAAAAGACCCAAGAGCTTGTTTTGGCAGGCCTGACCAATGTGCCATGATGGACAAAGTGAAAAAGCTCTGTCAGAAGTGGGATTTGAACCCACGCCTCCATTCGGAGACCAGAAGGCCCATGAGAAGGGAAGAGAAGCCTCTTGAGTCTGGCGCCTTAGACCACTCGGCCATCCTGACAAGCGGTGTACTATGTACCCATGCAGCTGGCACAATGACTATACTTAACAGAGAAGAGACAACCACAAACTTAGCCTAGAAGACTTCATGAACACTGCAAGGCATGTTTTTTTTTTCTGAAAACACTCATCAAACTGCCATTTTGGATCACTGCAATACCTTAGACAGCAATGTCATGTGCCTGCTCTAACAAATGAAATCCTTTGTGCTCCTTGAGCGTCTTTTCCTATGCGGTGGCTGTTTCCAGTGGAAAATGGTTTCTTCATAAAGAGGCATGAGACCGCGTGGCCTAATGGATAAGGCGTCTGACTTCGGATCAGAAGATTGAGGGTTCGAGTCCCTTCGTGGTCGTTGAGCTCTGTTCTTGTCACTTCTGTAGAGTATTTGCTCCTCTTGTTGTAAATGTCCTCGGAGACTTTGCAAAAGCCTGTGCTTCCTCACTCATGCTTATCATTCAATCCCTGCCCTTGACTGTTTACAGCTACAAAGGTGGCTGCTTTTGCTGAGCTTTCACCACAATGTCAATGACGCTAACTCTTTTCTTACAACTTGTGCAAGTCCCAGCAAAGTTTTTACATCAACCTCAAATAAACACTGCTAGTCCACACTGGGATTCTAACCTTTGTCTTACTTTGAACCCAATACCCTGATGGACCTGGGAAGAGACTCTAAGTAAACTATATGACCCAGGGTTCAAACATTCATGGTGGCATCTCCCTTTCTGCTAAGCATTTTGTTTACTAACATGAGAAAATTAATTTCCTATATGATTTAGGAAATCCTTGTCTGCAATTCTGCTGTAAGCCAGACTTTTACAAAGGTGCAGACACAGCATGTCAAGTGGCACGATGCGATTCCTTCTTGTTGCAAGCTCAACAATTTCAAAAGGTTGCCTCGGTTCCCAATTTATATGAAGAGTTCTTGCCTGAAATTTGGAAAGTATGTCTGTCATTTCCTCTGAAAAGATATGATCCACACCGCAAATGGAACACTGCAATTGGTTTTCTTGCAACCTGAACTCTTTTCAAGGAAGGGTCCGTTGAAATTTCAACAAATGAGTCTTGTCAGAAGAGGGAATAACCCCACCTCTTTCACCAAAGGTCAGAACATACAGGGAAGACCTGTAAGTTATTGCCAAAACCTATCTCCTGAGTTCGGTCTCCTTACATATTTGTCACTTTACCTGTACACTAACCTTTTAAGATTTAGCAAAACAAATTGCCTCCAAAGCTTCTGATCCTGATGAAGTGAACTAGAAGAGAAGATGAGCTAACCCATATGACTGTAGGTGTGCCAAAGGGGATGGAATTTGTCAGTTTGTAAAACGTGTGTTAGAAAGCTTGTAGAAAAAAGTCGGCCTTGTTCCTTTTCTGCGAGATTTTCCAAAAGTCCATGTGAGGTTGCTGTTGAGAAGGCCCTTTGAAGAGCCTAGTAAATGAAAAGACCCAAGAGCTTGTTTTGGCAGGCCTGACCAATGTGCCATGATGGACAAAGTGAAAAAGCTCTGTCAGAAGTGGGATTTGAACCCACGCCTCCATTCAGAGACCAGAAGGCCCATGAGAAGGGAAGAGAAGCCTCTTGAGTCTGGCGCCTTAGACCACTCGGCCATCCTGACAAGCGGTGTACTATGTCCTCATGCAGCTGGCACAATGACTATACTTAACAGAGAAGAGACAACCACAAACTTAGCCTAGAAGACTTCATGAACACTGCAAGGCATGTTTTTTTTTCTGAAAACACTCATCAAACTGCCATTTTGGATCACTGCAATACCTTAGACAGCAATGTCATGTGCCTGCTCTAACAAATGAAATCCTTTGTGCTCCTTGAGCGTCTTTTCCTATGCGGTGGCTGTTTCCAGTGGAAAATGGTTTCTTCATAAAGAGGCATGAGACCGCGTGGCCTAATGGATAAGGCGTCTGACTTTGGATCAGAAGATTGAGGGTTTGAGTCCCTTTGTGGTCGTTGAGCTCTGTTCTTGTCACTTCTGTAGAGTATTTGCTCCTCTTGTTGTAAATGTCCTCGGAGACTTTGCAAAAGCCTGTGCTTCCTCACTCATGCTTATCATTCAATCCCTGCCCTTGACTGTTTACAGCTACAAAGGTGGCTGCTTTTGCTGAGCTTTCACCACAATGTCAATGACGCTAACTCTTTTCTTACAACTTGTGCAAGTCCCAGCAAAGTTTTTACATCAACCTCAAATAAACACTGCTAGTCCACACTGGGATTCTAACCTTTGCCTTACTTTGAACCCAATACCCTGATGGACCTGGGAAGAGACTCTAAGTAAACTATATGACCCAGGGTTCAAACATTCATGGTGGCATCTCCCTTTCTGCTAAGCATTTTGTTTACTAACATGAGAAAATTAATTTCCTATATGATTTAGGAAATCCTTGTCTGCAATTCTGCTGTAAGCCAGACTTTTACAAAGGTGCAGACACAGCATGTCAAGTGGCACGATGCGATTCCTTCTTGTTGCAAGCTCAACAATTTCAAAAGGTTGCCTCGGTTCCCAATTTATATGAAGAGTTCTTGCCTGAAATTTGGAAAGTATGTCTGTCATTTCCTCTGAAAAGATATGATTCACACCGCAAATGGAACACTGCAATTGGTTTTCTTGCAACCTGAACTCTTTTCAAGGAAGGGTCCGTTGAAATTTCAACAAATGAGTCTTGTCAGAAGAGGGAATAACCCCACCTCTTTCACCAAAGGTCAGAACATACAGGGAAGACCTGTAAGTTATTGCCAAAACCTATCTCCTGAGTTCGGTCTCCTTACATATTTGTCACTTTACCTGTACACTAACCTTTTAAGATTTAGCAAAACAAATTGCCTCCAAAGCTTCTGATCCTGATGAAGTGAACTAGAAGAGAAGATGAGCTAACCCATATGACTGTAGGTGTGCCAAAGGGGATGGAATTTGTCAGTTTGTAAAACGTGTGTTAGAAAGCTTGTAGAAAAAAGTCGGCCTTGTTCCTTTTCTGCGAGATTTTCCAAAAGTCCATGTGAGGTTGCTGTTGAGAAGGCCCTTTGAAGAGCCTAGTAAATGAAAAGACCCAAGAGCTTGTTTTGGCAGGCCTGACCAATGTGCCATGATGGACAAAGTGAAAAAGCTCTGTCAGAAGTGGGATTTGAACCCACGCCTCCATTCGGAGACCAGAAGGCCCATGAGAAGGGAAGAGAAGCCTCTTGAGTCTGGTGCCTTAGACCACTCGGCCATCCTGACAAGCGGTGTACTATGTACCCATGCAGCTGGCACAATGACTATACTTAACAGAGAAGAGACAACCACAAACTTAGCCTAGAAGACTTCATGAACACTGCAAGGCATGTTTTTTTTTCTGAAAACACTCATCAAACTGCCATTTTGGATCACTGCAATACCTTAGACAGCAATGTCATGTGCCTGCTCTAACAAATGAAATCCTTTGTGCTCCTTGAGCGTCTTTTCCTATGCGGTGGCTGTTTCCAGTGGAAAATGGTTTCTTCATAAAGAGGCATGAGACCGCGTGGCCTAATGGATAAGGCGTCTGACTTCGGATCAGAAGATTGAGGGTTCGAGTCCCTTTGTGGTCGTTGAGCTCTGTTCTTGTCACTTCTGTAGAGTATTTGCTCCTCTTGTTGTAAATGTCCTCGGAGACTTTGCAAAAGCCTGTGCTTCCTCACTCATGCTTATCATTCAATCCCTGCCCTTGACTGTTTACAGCTACAAAGGTGGCTGCTTTTGCTGAGCTTTCACCACAATGTCAATGACGCTAACTCTTTTCTTACAACTTGTGCAAGTCCCAGCAAAGTTTTTACATCAACCTCAAATAAACACTGCTAGTCCACACTGGGATTCTAACCTTTGCCTTACTTTGAACCCAATACCCTGATGGACCTGGGAAGAGACTCTAAGTAAACTATATGACCCAGGGTTCAAACATTCATGGTGGCATCTCCCTTTCTGCTAAGCATTTTGTTTACTAACATGAGAAAATTAATTTCCTATATGATTTAGGAAATCCTTGTCTGCAATTCTGCTGTAAGCCAGACTTTTACAAAGGTGCAGACACAGCATGTCAAGTGGCACGATGCGATTCCTTCTTGTTGCAAGCTCAACAATTTCAAAAGGTTGCCTCGGTTCCCAATTTATATGAAGAGTTCTTGCCTGAAATTTGGAAAGTATGTCTGTCATTTCCTCTGAAAAGATATGATTCACACCGCAAATGGAACACTGCAATTGGTTTTCTTGCAACCTGAACTCTTTTCAAGGAAGGGTCCGTTGAAATTTCAACAAATGAGTCTTGTCAGAAGAGGGAATAACCCCACCTCTTTCACCAAAGGTCAGAACATACAGGGAAGACCTGTAAGTTATTGCCAAAACCTATCTCCTGAGTTCGGTCTCCTTACATATTTGTCACTTTACCTGTACACTAACCTTTTAAGATTTAGCAAAACAAATTGCCTCCAAAGCTTCTGATCCTGATGAAGTGAACTAGAAGAGAAGATGAGCTAACCCATATGACTGTAGGTGTGCCAAAGGGGATGGAATTTGTCAGTTTGTAAAACGTGTGTTAGAAAGCTTGTAGAAAAAAGTCGGCCTTGTTCCTTTTCTGCGAGATTTTCCAAAAGTCCATGTGAGGTTGCTGTTGAGAAGGCCCTTTGAAGAGCCTAGTAAATGAAAAGACCCAAGAGCTTGTTTTGGCAGGCCTGACCAATGTGCCATGATGGACAAAGTGAAAAAGCTCTGTCAGAAGTGGGATTTGAACCCACGCCTCCATTCGGAGACCAGAAGGCCCATGAGAAGGGAAGAGAAGCCTCTTGAGTCTGGCGCCTTAGACCACTCGGCCATCCTGACAAGCGGTGTACTATGTACCCATGCAGCTGGCACAATGACTATACTTAACAGAGAAGAGACAACCACAAACTTAGCCTAGAAGACTTCATGAACACTGCAAGGCATGTTTTTTTTTCTGAAAACACTTATCAAACTGCCATTTTGGATCACTGCAATACCTTAGACAGCAATGTCATGTGCCTGCTCTAACAAATGAAATCCTTTGTGCTCCTTGAGCGTCTTTTCCTATGCGGTGGCTGTTTCCAGTGGAAAATGGTTTCTTCATAAAGAGGCATGAGACCGCGTGGCCTAATGGATAAGGCGTCTGACTTCGGATCAGAAGATTGAGGGTTCGAGTCCCTTCGTGGTCGTTGAGCTCTGTTCTTGTCACTTCTGTAGAGTATTTGCTCCTCTTGTTGTAAATGTCCTCGGAGACTTTGCAAAAGCCTGTGCTTCCTCACTCATGCTTATCATTCAATCCCTGCCCTTGACTGTTTACAGCTACAAAGGTGGCTGCTTTTGCTGAGCTTTCACCACAATGTCAATGACGCTAACTCTTTTCTTACAACTTGTGCAAGTCCCAGCAAAGTTTTTACATCAACCTCAAATAAACACTGCTAGTCCACACTGGGATTCTAACCTTTGCCTTACTTTGAACCCAATACCCTGATGGACCTGGGAAGAGACTCTAAGTAAACTATATGACCCAGGGTTCAAACATTCATGGTGGCATCTCCCTTTCTGCTAAGCATTTTGTTTACTAACATGAGAAAATTAATTTCCTATATGATTTAGGAAATCCTTGTCTGCAATTCTGCTGTAAGCCAGACTTTTACAAAGGTGCAGACACAGCATGTCAAGTGGCACGATGCGATTCCTTCTTGTTGCAAGCTCAACAATTTCAAAAGGTTGCCTCGGTTCCCAATTTATATGAAGAGTTCTTGCCTGAAATTTGGAAAGTATGTCTGTCATTTCCTCTGAAAAGATATGATTCACACCGCAAATGGAACACTGCAATTGGTTTTCTTGCAACCTGAACTCTTTTCAAGGAAGGGTCCGTTGAAATTTCAACAAATGAGTCTTGTCAGAAGAGGGAATAACCCCACCTCTTTCACCAAAGGTCAGAACATACAGGGAAGACCTGTAAGTTATTGCCAAAACCTATCTCCTGAGTTCGGTCTCCTTACATATTTGTCACTTTACCTGTACACTAACCTTTTAAGATTTAGCAAAACAAATTGCCTCCAAAGCTTCTGATCCTGATGAAGTGAACTAGAAGAGAAGATGAGCTAACCCATATGACTGTAGGTGTGCCAAAGGGGATGGAATTTGTCAGTTTGTAAAACGTGTGTTAGAAAGCTTGTAGAAAAAAGTCGGCCTTGTTCCTTTTCTGCGAGATTTTCCAAAAGTCCATGTGAGGTTGCTGTTGAGAAGGCCCTTTGAAGAGCCTAGTAAATGAAAAGACCCAAGAGCTTGTTTTGGCAGGCCTGACCAATGTGCCATGATGGACAAAATGAAAAAGCTCTGTCAGAAGTGGGATTTGAACCCACGCCTCCATTCGGAGACCAGAAGGCCCATGAGAAGGGAAGAGAAGCCTCTTGAGTCTGGCGCCTTAGACCACTCGGCCATCCTGACAAGCGGTGTACTATGTACCCATGCAGCTGGCAAAATGACTATACTTAACAGAGAAGAGACAACCACAAACTTAGCCTAGAAGACTTCATGAACACTGCAAGGCATGTTTTTTTCTCTGAAAACACTCATCAAACTGCCATTTTGGATCACTGCAATACCTTAGACAGCAATGTCATGTGCCTGCTCTAACAAATGAAATCCTTTGTGCTCCTTGAGCGTCTTTTCCTATGCGGTGGCTGTTTCCAGTGGAAAATGGTTTCTTCATAAAGAGGCATGAGACCGCGTGGCCTAATGGATAAGGCGTCTGACTTTGGATCAGAAGATTGAGGGTTCGAGTCCCTTCGTGGTCGTTGAGCTCTGTTCTTGTCACTTCTGTAGAGTATTTGCTCCTCTTGTTGTAAATGTCCTCGGAGACTTTGCAAAAGCCTGTGCTTCCTCACTCATGCTTATCATTCAATCCCTGCCCTTGACTGTTTACAGCTACAAAGGTGGCTGCTTTTGCTGAGCTTTCACCACAATGTCAATGACGCTAACTCTTTTCTTACAACTTGTGCAAGTCCCAGCAAAGTTTTTACATCAACCTCAAATAAACACTGCTAGTCCACACTGGGATTCTAACCTTTGCCTTACTTTGAACCCAATACCCTGATGGACCTGGGAAGAGACTCTAAGTAAACTATATGACCCAGGGTTCAAACATTCATGGTGGCATCTCCCTTTCTGCTAAGCATTTTGTTTACTAACATGAGAAAATTAATTTCCTATATGATTTAGGAAATCCTTGTCTGCAATTCTGCTGTAAGCCAGACTTTTACAAAGGTGCAGACACAGCATGTCAAGTGGCACGATGCGATTCCTTCTTGTTGCAAGCTCAACAATTTCAAAAGGTTGCCTCGGTTCCCAATTTATATGAAGAGTTCTTGCCTGAAATTTGGAAAGTATGTCTGTCATTTCCTCTGAAAAGATATGATTCACACCGCAAATGGAACACTGCAATTGGTTTTCTTGCAACCTGAACTCTTTTCAAGGAAGGGTCCGTTGAAATTTCAACAAATGAGTCTTGTCAGAAGAGGGAATAACCCCACCTCTTTCACCAAAGGTCAGAACATACAGGGAAGACCTGTAAGTTATTGCCAAAACCTATCTCCTGAGTTCGGTCTCCTTACATATTTGTCACTTTACCTGTACACTAACCTTTTAAGATTTAGCAAAACAAATTGCCTCCAAAGCTTCTGATCCTGATGAAGTGAACTAGAAGAGAAGATGAGCTAACCCATATGACTGTAGGTGTGCCAAAGGGGATGGAATTTGTCAGTTTGTAAAACGTGTGTTAGAAAGCTTGTAGAAAAAAGTCGGCCTTGTTCCTTTTCTGCGAGATTTTCCAAAAGTCCATGTGAGGTTGCTGTTGAGAAGGCCCTTTGAAGAGCCTAGTAAATGAAAAGACCCAAGAGCTTGTTTTGGCAGGCCTGACCAATGTGCCATGATGGACAAAATGAAAAAGCTCTGTCAGAAGTGGGATTTGAACCCACGCCTCCATTCGGAGACCAGAAGGCCCATGAGAAGGGAAGAGAAGCCTCTTGAGTCTGGCGCCTTAGACCACTCGGCCATCCTGACAAGCGGTGTACTATGTACCCATGCAGCTGGCAAAATGACTATACTTAACAGAGAAGAGACAACCACAAACTTAGCCTAGAAGACTTCATGAACACTGCAAGGCATGTTTTTTTCTCTGAAAACACTCATCAAACTGCCATTTTGGATCACTGCAATACCTTAGACAGCAATGTCATGTGCCTGCTCTAACAAATGAAATCCTTTGTGCTCCTTGAGCGTCTTTTCCTATGCGGTGGCTGTTTCCAGTGGAAAATGGTTTCTTCATAAAGAGGCATGAGACCGCGTGGCCTAATGGATAAGGCGTCTGACTTTGGATCAGAAGATTGAGGGTTCGAGTCCCTTCGTGGTTGTTGAGCTCTGTTCTTGTCACTTCTGTAGAGTATTTGCTCCTCTTGTTGTAAATGTCCTCGGAGACTTTGCAAAAGCCTGTGCTTCCTCACTCATGCTTATCATTCAATCCCTGCCCTTGACTGTTTACAGCTACAAAGGTGGCTGCTTTTGCTGAGCTTTCACCACAATGTCAATGACGCTAACTCTTTTCTTACAACTTGTGCAAGTCCCAGCAAAGTTTTTACATCAACCTCAAATAAACACTGCTAGTCCACACTGGGATTCTAACCTTTGCCTTACTTTGAACCCAATACCCTGATGGACCTGGGAAGAGACTCTAAGTAAACTATATGACCCAGGGTTCAAACATTCATGGTGGCATCTCCCTTTCTGCTAAGCATTTTGTTTACTAACATGAGAAAATTAATTTCCTATATGATTTAGGAAATCCTTGTCTGCAATTCTGCTGTAAGCCAGACTTTTACAAAGGTGCAGACACAGCATGTCAAGTGGCACGATGCGATTCCT
The DNA here is from genome assembly GCF_040937935.1 of Hyperolius riggenbachi. NCBI lineage: Eukaryota > Metazoa > Chordata > Amphibia > Anura > Hyperoliidae > Hyperolius > Hyperolius riggenbachi. The sequence goes on along the minus strand of NC_090653.1, from coordinate 89,529,795 downwards.
TCTTGTTGCAAGCTCAACAATTTCAAAAGGTTGCCTCGGTTCCCAATTTATATGAAGAGTTCTTGCCTGAAATTTGGAAAGTATGTCTGTCATTTCCTCTGAAAAGATATGATTCACACCGCAAATGGAACACTGCAATTGGTTTTCTTGCAACCTGAACTCTTTTCAAGGAAGGGTCCGTTGAAATTTCAACAAATGAGTCTTGTCAGAAGAGGGAATAACCCCACCTCTTTCACCAAAGGTCAGAACATACAGGGAAGACCTGTAAGTTATTGCCAAAACCTATCTCCTGAGTTCGGTCTCCTTACATATTTGTCACTTTACCTGTACACTAACCTTTTAAGATTTAGCAAAACAAATTGCCTCCAAAGCTTCTGATCCTGATGAAGTGAACTAGAAGAGAAGATGAGCTAACCCATATGACTGTAGGTGTGCCAAAGGGGATGGAATTTGTCAGTTTGTAAAACGTGTGTTAGAAAGCTTGTAGAAAAAAGTCGGCCTTGTTCCTTTTCTGCGAGATTTTCCAAAAGTCCATGTGAGGTTGCTGTTGAGAAGGCCCTTTGAAGAGCCTAGTAAATGAAAAGACCCAAGAGCTTGTTTTGGCAGGCCTGACCAATGTGCCATGATGGACCAAGTGAAAAAGCTCTGTCAGAAGTGGGATTTGAACCCACGCCTCCATTCGGAGACCAGAAGGCCCATGAGAAGGGAAGAGAAGCCTCTTGAGTCTGGCGCCTTAGACCACTCGGCCATCCTGACAAGCGGTGTACTATGTACCCATGCAGCTGGCAAAATGACTATACTTAACAGAGAAGAGACAACCACAAACTTAGCCTAGAAGACTTCATGAACACTGCAAGGCATGTTTTTTTCTCTGAAAACACTCATCAAACTGCCATTTTGGATCACTGCAATACCTTAGACAGCAATGTCATGTGCCTGCTCTAACAAATGAAATCCTTTGTGCTCCTTGAGCGTCTTTTCCTATGCGGTGGCTGTTTCCAGTGGAAAATGGTTTCTTCATAAAGAGGCATGAGACCGCGTGGCCTAATGGATAAGGCGTCTGACTTTGGATCAGAAGATTGAGGGTTCGAGTCCCTTCGTGGTCGTTGAGCTCTGTTCTTGTCACTTCTGTAGAGTATTTGCTCCTCTTGTTGTAAATGTCCTCGGAGACTTTGCAAAAGCCTGTGCTTCCTCACTCATGCTTATCATTCAATCCCTGCCCTTGACTGTTTACAGCTACAAAGGTGGCTGCTTTTGCTGAGCTTTCACCACAATGTCAATGACGCTAACTCTTTTCTTACAACTTGTGCAAGTCCCAGCAAAGTTTTTACATCAACCTCAAATAAACACTGCTAGTCCACACTGGGATTCTAACCTTTGCCTTACTTTGAACCCAATACCCTGATGGACCTGGGAAGAGACTCTAAGTAAACTATATGACCCAGGGTTCAAACATTCATGGTGGCATCTCCCTTTCTGCTAAGCATTTTGTTTACTAACATGAGAAAATTAATTTCCTATATGATTTAGGAAATCCTTGTCTGCAATTCTGCTGTAAGCCAGACTTTTACAAAGGTGCAGACACAGCATGTCAAGTGGCACGATGCGATTCCTTCTTGTTGCAAGCTCAACAATTTCAAAAGGTTGCCTCGGTTCCCAATTTATATGAAGAGTTCTTGCCTGAAATTTGGAAAGTATGTCTGTCATTTCCTCTGAAAAGATATGATTCACACCGCAAATGGAACACTGCAATTGGTTTTCTTGCAACCTGAACTCTTTTCAAGGAAGGGTCCGTTGAAATTTCAACAAATGAGTCTTGTCAGAAGAGGGAATAACCCCACCTCTTTCACCAAAGGTCAGAACATACAGGGAAGACCTGTAAGTTATTGCCAAAACCTATCTCCTGAGTTCGGTCTCCTTACATATTTGTCACTTTACCTGTACACTAACCTTTTAAGATTTAGCAAAACAAATTGCCTCCAAAGCTTCTGATCCTGATGAAGTGAACTAGAAGAGAAGATGAGCTAACCCATATGACTGTAGGTGTGCCAAAGGGGATGGAATTTGTCAGTTTGTAAAACGTGTGTTAGAAAGCTTGTAGAAAAAAGTCGGCCTTGTTCCTTTTCTGCGAGATTTTCCAAAAGTCCATGTGAGGTTGCTGTTGAGAAGGCCCTTTGAAGAGCCTAGTAAATGAAAAGACCCAAGAGCTTGTTTTGGCAGGCCTGACCAATGTGCCATGATGGACAAAGTGAAAAAGCTCTGTCAGAAGTGGGATTTGAACCCACGCCTCCATTCGGAGACCAGAAGGCCCATGAGAAGGGAAGAGAAGCCTCTTGAGTCTGGCGCCTTAGACCACTCGGCCATCCTGACAAGCGGTGCACTATGTACCCATGCAGCTGGCAAAATGACTATACTTAACAGAGAAGAGACAACCACAAACTTAGCCTAGAAGACTTCATGAACACTGCAAGGCATGTTTTTTTCTCTGAAAACACTCATCAAACTGCCATTTTGGATCACTGCAATACCTTAGACAGCAATGTCATGTGCCTGCTCTAACAAATGAAATCCTTTGTGCTCCTTGAGCGTCTTTTCCTATGCGGTGGCTGTTTCCAGTGGAAAATGGTTTCTTCATAAAGAGGCATGAGACCGCGTGGCCTAATGGATAAGGCGTCTGAATTCGGATCAGAAGATTGAGGGTTCGAGTCCCTTCGTGGTCGTTGAGCTCTGTTCTTGTCACTTCTGTAGAGTATTTGCTCCTCTTGTTGTAAATGTCCTCGGAGACTTTGCAAAAGCCTGTGCTTCCTCACTCATGCTTATCATTCAATCCCTGCCCTTGACTGTTTACAGCTACAAAGGTGGCTGCTTTTGCTGAGCTTTCACCACAATGTCAATGACGCTAACTCTTTTCTTACAACTTGTGCAAGTCCCAGCAAAGTTTTTACATCAACCTCAAATAAACACTGCTAGTCCACACTGGGATTCCAACCTTTGCCTTACTTTGAACCCAATACCCTGATGGACCTGGGAAGAGACTCTAAGTAAACTATATGACCCAGGGTTCAAACATTCATGGTGGCATCTCCCTTTCTGCTAAGCATTTTGTTTACTAACATGAGAAAATTAATTTCCTATATGATTTAGGAAATCCTTGTCTGCAATTCTGCTGTAAGCCAGACTTTTACAAAGGTGCAGACACAGCATGTCAAGTGGCACGATGCGATTCCTTCTTGTTGCAAGCTCAACAATTTCAAAAGGTTGCCTCGGTTCCCAATTTATATGAAGAGTTCTTGCCTGAAATTTGGAAAGTATGTCTGTCATTTCCTCTGAAAAGATATGATTCACACCGCAAATGGAACACTGCAATTGGTTTTCTTGCAACCTGAACTCTTTTCAAGGAAGGGTCCGTTGAAATTTCAACAAATGAGTCTTGTCAGAAGAGGGAATAACCCCACCTCTTTCACCAAAGGTCAGAACATACAGGGAAGACCTGTAAGTTATTGCCAAAACCTATCTCCTGAGTTCGGTCTCCTTACATATTTGTCACTTTACCTGTACACTAACCTTTTAAGATTTAGCAAAACAAATTGCCTCCAAAGCTTCTGATCCTGATGAAGTGAACTAGAAGAGAAGATGAGCTAACCCATATGACTGTAGGTGTGCCAAAGGGGATGGAATTTGTCAGTTTGTAAAACGTGTGTTAGAAAGCTTGTAGAAAAAAGTCGGCCTTGTTCCTTTTCTGCGAGATTTTCCAAAAGTCCATGTGAGGTTGCTGTTGAGAAGGCCCTTTGAAGAGCCTAGTAAATGAAAAGACCCAAGAGCTTGTTTTGGCAGGCCTGACCAATGTGCCATGATGGACAAAGTGAAAAAGCTCTGTCAGAAGTGGGATTTGAACCCACGCCTCCATTCGGAGACCAGAAGGCCCATGAGAAGGGAAGAGAAGCCTCTTGAGTCTGGCGCCTTAGACCACTCAGCCATCCTGACAAGCGGTGCACTATGTACCCATGCAGCTGGCAAAATGACTATACTTAACAGAGAAGAGACAACCACAAACTTAGCCTAGAAGACTTCATGAACACTGCAAGGCATGTTTTTTTCTCTGAAAACACTCATCAAACTGCCATTTTGGATCACTGCAATACCTTAGACAGCAATGTCATGTGCCTGCTCTAACAAATGAAATCCTTTGTGCTCCTTGAGCGTCTTTTCCTATGCGGTGGCTGTTTCCAGTGGAAAATGGTTTCTTCATAAAGAGGCATGAGACCGCGTGGCCTAATGGATAAGGCGTCTGACTTCGGATCAGAAGATTGAGGGTTCGAGTCCCTTCGTGGTCGTTGAGCTCTGTTCTTGTCACTTCTGTAGAGTATTTGCTCCTCTTGTTGTAAATGTCCTCGGAGACTTTGCAAAAGCCTGTGCTTCCTCACTCATGCTTATCATTCAATCCCTGCCCTTGACTGTTTACAGCTACAAAGGTGGCTGCTTTTGCTGAGCTTTCACCACAATGTCAATGACGCTAACTCTTTTCTTACAACTTGTGCAAGTCCCAGCAAAGTTTTTACATCAACCTCAAATAAACACTGCTAGTCCACACTGGGATTCTAACCTTTGCCTTACTTTGAACCCAATACCCTGATGGACCTGGGAAGAGACTCTAAGTAAACTATATGACCCAGGGTTCAAACATTCATGGTGGCATCTCCCTTTCTGCTAAGCATTTTGTTTACTAACATGAGAAAATTAATTTCCTATATGATTTAGGAAATCCTTGTCTGCAATTCTGCTGTAAGCCAGACTTTTACAAAGGTGCAGACACAGCATGTCAAGTGGCACGATGCAATTCCTTCTTGTTGCAAGCTCAACAATTTCAAAAGGTTGCCTCGGTTCCCAATTTATATGAAGAGTTCTTGCCTGAAATTTGGAAAGTATGTCTGTCATTTCCTCTGAAAAGATATGATTCACACCGCAAATGGAACACTGCAATTGGTTTTCTTGCAACCTGAACTCTTTTCAAGGAAGGGTCCGTTGAAATTTCAACAAATGAGTCTTGTCAGAAGAGGGAATAACCCCACCTCTTTCACCAAAGGTCAGAACATACAGGGAAGACCTGTAAGTTATTGCCAAAACCTATCTCCTGAGTTCGGTCTCCTTACATATTTGTCACTTTACCTGTACACTAACCTTTTAAGATTTAGCAAAACAAATTGCCTCCAAAGCTTCTGATCCTGATGAAGTGAACTAGAAGAGAAGATGAGCTAACCCATATGACTGTAGGTGTGCCAAAGGGGATGGAATTTGTCAGTTTGTAAAACGTGTGTTAGAAAGCTTGTAGAAAAAAGTCGGCCTTGTTCCTTTTCTGCGAGATTTTCAAAAAGTCCATGTGAGGTTGCTGTTGAGAAGGCCCTTTGAAGAGCCTAGTAAATGAAAAGACCCAAGAGCTTGTTTTGGCAGGCCTGACCAATGTGCCATGATGGACAAAGTGAAAAAGCTCTGTCAGAAGTGGGATTTGAACCCACGCCTCCATTCGGAGACCAGAAGGCCCATGAGAAGGGAAGAGAAGCCTCTTGAGTCTGGCGCCTTAGACCACTCGGCCATCCTGACAAGCGGTGCACTATGTACCCATGCAGCTGGCAAAATGACTATACTTAACAGAGAAGAGACAACCACAAACTTAGCCTAGAAGACTTCATGAACACTGCAAGGCATGTTTTTTTCTCTGAAAACACTCATCAAACTGCCATTTTGGATCACTGCAATACCTTAGACAGCAATGTCATGTGCCTGCTCTAACAAATGAAATCCTTTGTGCTCCTTGAGCGTCTTTTCCTATGCGGTGGCTGTTTCCAGTGGAAAATGGTTTCTTCATAAAGAGGCATGAGACCGCGTGGCCTAATGGATAAGGCGTCTGACTTCGGATCAGAAGATTGAGGGTTCGAGTCCCTTCGTGGTCGTTGAGCTCTGTTCTTGTCACTTCTGTAGAGTATTTGCTCCTCTTGTTGTAAATGTCCTCGGAGACTTTGCAAAAGCCTGTGCTTCCTCACTCATGCTTATCATTCAATCCCTGCCTTTGACTGTTTACAGCTACAAAGGTGGCTGCTTTTGCTGAGCTTTCACCACAATGTCAATGACGCTAACTCTTTTCTTACAACTTGTGCAAGTCCCAGCAAAGTTTTTACATCAACCTCAAATAAACACTGCTAGTCCACACTGGGATTCTAACCTTTGCCTTACTTTGAACCCAATACCCTGATGGACCTTGCAAGAGACTCTAAGTAAACTATATGACCCAGGGTTCAAACATTCATGGTGGCATCTCCCTTTCTGCTAAGCATTTTGTTTACTAACATGAGAAAATTAATTTCCTATATGATTTAGGAAATCCTTGTCTGCAATTCTGCTGTAAGCCAGACTTTTACAAAGGTGCAGACACAGCATGTCAAGTGGCACGATGCGATTCCTTCTTGTTGCAAGCTCAACAATTTCAAAAGGTTGCCTCGGTTCCCAATTTATATGAAGAGTTCTTGCCTGAAATTTGGAAAGTATGTCTGTCATTTCCTCTGAAAAGATATGATCCACACCGCAAATGGAACACTGCAATTGGTTTTCTTGCAACCTGAACTCTTTTCAAGGAAGGGTCCGTTGAAATTTCAACAAATGAGTCTTGTCAGAAGAGGGAATAACCCCACCTCTTTCACCAAAGGTCAGAACATACAGGGAAGACCTGTAAGTTATTGCCAAAACCTATCTCCTGAGTTCGGTCTCCTTACATATTTGTCACTTTACCTGTACACTAACCTTTTAAGATTTAGCAAAACAAATTGCCTCCAAAGCTTCTGATCCTGATGAAGTGAACTAGAAGAGAAGATGAGCTAACCCATATGACTGTAGGTGTGCCAAAGGGGATGGAATTTGTCAGTTTGTAAAACGTGTGTTAGAAAGCTTGTAGAAAAAAGTCGGCCTTGTTCCTTTTCTGCGAGATTTTCAAAAAGTCCATGTGAGGTTGCTGTTGAGAAGGCCCTTTGAAGAGCCTAGTAAATGAAAAGACCCAAGAGCTTGTTTTGGCAGGCCTGACCAATGTGCCATGATGGACAAAGTGAAAAAGCTCTGTCAGAAGTGGGATTTGAACCCACGCCTCCATTCGGAGACCAGAAGGCCCATGAGAAGGGAAGAGAAGCCTCTTCAGTCTGGCGCCTTAGACCACTCGGCCATCCTGACAAGCGGTGCACTATGTACCCATGCAGCTGGCAAAATGACTATACTTAACAGAGAAGAGACAACCACAAACTTAGCCTAGAAGACTTCATGAACACTGCAAGGCATGTTTTTTTCTCTGAAAACACTCATCAAACTGCCATTTTGGATCACTGCAATACCTTAGACAGCAATGTCATGTGCCTGCTCTAACAAATGAAATCCTTTGTGCTCCTTGAGCGTCTTTTCCTATGCGGTGGCTGTTTCCAGTGGAAAATGGTTTCTTCATAAAGAGGCATGAGACCGCGTGGCCTAATGGATAAGGCGTCTGACTTCGGATCAGAAGATTGAGGGTTCGAGTCCCTTCGTGGTCGTTGAGCTCTGTTCTTGTCACTTCTGTAGAGTATTTGCTCCTCTTGTTGTAAATGTCCTCGGAGACTTTGCAAAAGCCTGTGCTTCCTCACTCATGCTTATCATTCAATCCCTGCCTTTGACTGTTTACAGCTACAAAGGTGGCTGCTTTTGCTGAGCTTTCACCACAATGTCAATGACGCTAACTCTTTTCTTACAACTTGTGCAAGTCCCAGCAAAGTTTTTACATCAACCTCAAATAAACACTGCTAGTCCACACTGGGATTCTAACCTTTGCCTTACTTTGAACCCAATACCCTGATGGACCTTGCAAGAGACTCTAAGTAAACTATATGACCCAGGGTTCAAACATTCATGGTGGCATCTCCCTTTCTGCTAAGCATTTTGTTTACTAACATGAGAAAATTAATTTCCTATATGATTTAGGAAATCCTTGTCTGCAATTCTGCTGTAAGCCAGACTTTTACAAAGGTGCAGACACAGCATGTCAAGTGGCACGATGCGATTCCTTCTTGTTGCAAGCTCAACAATTTCAAAAGGTTGCCTCGGTTCCCAATTTATATGAAGAGTTCTTGCCTGAAATTTGGAAAGTATGTCTGTCATTTCCTCTGAAAAGATATGATCCACACCGCAAATGGAACACTGCAATTGGTTTTCTTGCAACCTGAACTCTTTTCAAGGAAGGGTCCGTTGAAATTTCAACAAATGAGTCTTGTCAGAAGAGGGAATAACCCCACCTCTTTCACCAAAGGTCAGAACATACAGGGAAGACCTGTAAGTTATTGCCAAAACCTATCTCCTGAGTTCGGTCTCCTTACATATTTGTCACTTTACCTGTACACTAACCTTTTAAGATTTAGCAAAACAAATTGCCTCCAAAGCTTCTGATCCTGATGAAGTGAACTAGAAGAGAAGATGAGCTAACCCATATGACTGTAGGTGTGCCAAAGGGGATGGAATTTGTCAGTTTGTAAAACGTGTGTTAGAAAGCTTGTAGAAAAAAGTCGGCCTTGTTCCTTTTCTGCGAGATTTTCCAAAAGTCCATGTGAGGTTGCTGTTGAGAAGGCCCTTTGAAGAGCCTAGTAAATGAAAAGACCCAAGAGCTTGTTTTGGCAGGCCTGACCAATGTGCCATGATGGACAAAGTGAAAAAGCTCTGTCAGAAGTGGGATTTGAACCCACGCCTCCAATCGGAGACCAGAAGGCCCATGAGAAGGAAAGAGAAGCCTCTTGAGTCTGGCGCCTTAGACCACTCGGCCATCCTGACAAGCGGTGTACTATGTACCCATGCAGCTGGCACAATGACTATACTTAACAGAGAAGAGACAACCACAAACTTAGCCTAGAAGACTTCATGAACACTGCAAGGCATGTTTTTTTCTCTGAAAACACTCATCAAACTGCCATTTTGGATCACTGCAATACCTTAGACAGCAATGTCATGTGCCTGCTCTAACAAATGAAACCCTTTGTGCTCCTTGAGCGTCTTTTCCTATGCGGTGGCTGTTTCCAGTGGAAAATGGTTTCTTCATAAAGAGGCATGAGACCGCGTGGTCTAATGGATAAGGCGTCTGACTTCGGATCAGAAGATTGAGGGTTCGAGTCCCTTCGTGGTCGTTGAGCTCTGTTCTTGTCACTTCTGTAGAGTATTTGCTCCTCTTGTTGTAAATGTCCTCGGAGACTTTGCAAAAGCCTGTGCTTCCTCACTCATGCTTATCATTCAATCCCTGCCCTTGACTGTTTACAGCTACAAAGGTGGCTGCTTTTGCTGAGCTTTCACCACAATGTCAATGACGCTAACTCTTTTCTTACAACTTGTGCAAGTCCCAGCAAAGTTTTTACATCAACCTCAAATAAACACTGCTAGTCCACACTGGGATTCTAACCTTTGCCTTACTTTGAACCCAATACCCTGATGGACCTGGGAAGAGACTCTAAGTAAACTATATGACCCAGGGTTCAAACATTCATGGTGGCATCTCCCTTTCTGCTAAGCATTTTGTTTACTAACAGGAGAAAATTAATTTCCTATATGATTTAGGAAATCCTTGTCTGCAATTCTGCTGTAAGCCAGACTTTTACAAAGGTGCAGACACAGCATGTCAAGTGGCACGATGCGATTCCTTCTTGTTGCAAGCTCAACAATTTCAAAAGGTTGCCTCGGTTCCCAATTTATATGAAGAGTTCTTGCCTGAAATTTGGAAAGTATGTCTGTCATTTCCTCTGAAAAGATATGATCCACACCGCAAATGGAACACTGCAATTGGTTTTCTTGCAACCTGAACTCTTTTCAAGGAAGGGTCCGTTGAAATTTCAACAAATGAGTCTTGTCAGAAGAGGGAATAACCCCACCTCTTTCACCAAAGGTCAGAACATACAGGGAAGACCTGTAAGTTATTGCCAAAACCTATCTCCTGAGTTCGGTCTCCTTACATATTTGTCACTTTACCTGTACACTAACCTTTTAAGATTTAGCAAAACAAATTGCCTCCAAAGCTTCTGATCCTGATGAAGTGAACTAGAAGAGAAGATGAGCTAACCCATATGACTGTAGGTGTGCCAAAGGGGATGGAATTTGTCAGTTTGTAAAACGTGTGTTAGAAAGCTTGTAGAAAAAAGTCGGCCTTGTTCCTTTTCTGCGAGATTTTCCAAAAGTCCATGTGAGGTTGCTGTTGAGAAGGCCCTTTGAAGAGCCTAGTAAATGAAAAGACCCAAGAGCTTGTTTTGGCAGGCCTGACCAATGTGCCATGATGGACAAAGTGAAAAAGCTCTGTCAGAAGTGGGATTTGAACCCACGCCTCCAATCGGAGACCAGAAGGCCCATGAGAAGGGAAGAGAAGCCTCTTGAGTCTGGCGCCTTAGACCACTCGGCCATCCTGACAAGCGGTGTACTATGTACCCATGCAGCTGGCACAATGACTATACTTAACAGAGAAGAGACAACCACAAACTTAGCCTAGAAGACTTCATGAACACTGCAAGGCATGTTTTTTTTTCTGAAAACACTCATCAAACTGCCATTTTGGATCACTGCAATACCTTAGACAGCAATGTCATGTGCCTGCTCTAACAAATGAAATCCTTTGTGCTCCTTGAGCGTCTTTTCCTATGCGGTGGCTGTTTCCAGTGGAAAATGGTTTCTTCATAAAGAGGCATGAGACCGCGTGGCCTAATGGATAAGGCGTCTGACTTCGGATCAGAAGATTGAGGGTTCGAGTCCCTTTGTGGTCGTTTAGTTCTGTTCTTGTCACTTCTGTAGAGTATTTGCTCCTCTTGTTGTAAATGTCCTCGGAGACTTTGCAAAAGCCTGTGCTTCCTCACTCATGCTTATCATTCAATCCCTGCCCTTGACTGTTTACAGCTACAAAGGTGGCTGCTTTTGCTGAGCTTTCACCACAATGTCAATGACGCTAACTCTTTTCTTACAACTTGTGCAAGTCCCAGCAAAGTTTTTACATCAACCTCAAATAAACACTGCTAGTCCACACTGGGATTCTAACCTTTGCCTTACTTTGAACCCAATACCCTGATGGACCTTGGAAGAGACTCTAAGTAAACTATATGACCCAGGGTTCAAACATTCATGGTGGCATCTCCCTTTCTGCTAAGCATTTTGTTTACTAACATGAGAAAATTAATTTCCTATATGATTTAGGAAATCCTTGTCTGCAATTCTGCTGTAAGCCAGACTTTTACAAAGGTGCAGACACAGCATGTCAAGTAGCACGATGCGATTCCTTCTTGTTGCAAGCTCAACAATTTCAAAAGGTTGCCTCGGTTCCCAATTTATATGAAGAGTTCTTGCCTGAAATTTGGAAAGTATGTCTGTCATTTCCTCTGAAAAGATATGATCCACACCGCAAATGGAACACTGCAATTGGTTTTCTTGCAACCTGAACTCTTTTCAAGGAAGGGTCCGTTGAAGTTTCAACAAATGAGTCTTGTCAGAAGAGGGAATAACCCCACCTCTTTCACCAAAGGTCAGAACATACAGGGAAGACCTGTAAGTTATTGCCAAAACCTATCTCCTGAGTTCGGTCTCCTTACATATTTGTCACTTTACCTGTACACTAACCTTTTAAGATTTAGCAAAACAAATTGCCTCTAAAGCTTCTGATCCTGATGAAGTGAACTAGAAGAGAAGATGAGCTAACCCATATGACTGTAGGTGTGCCAAAGGGGATGGAATTTGTCAGTTTGTAAAACGTGTGTTAGAAAGCTTGTAGAAAAAAGTCGGCCTTGTTCCTTTTCTGCGAGATTTTCCAAAAGTCCATGTGAGGTTGCTGTTGAGAAGGCCCTTTGAAGAGCCTAGTAAATGAAAAGACCCAAGAGCTTGTTTTGGCAGGCCTGACCAATGTGCCATGATGGACAAAGTGAAAAGCTCTGTCAGAAGTGGGATTTGAACCCACGCCTCCATTCGGAGACCAGAAGGCCCATGAGAAGGGAAGAGAAGCCTCTTGAGTCTGGCGCCTTAGACCACTCGGCCATCCTGACAAGCGGTGTACTATGTACCCATGCAGCTGGCACAATGACTATACTTAACAGAGAAGAGACAACCACAAACTTAGCCTAGAAGACTTCATGAACACTGCAAGGCATGTTTTTTTTTCTGAAAACACTCATCAAACTGCCATTTTGGATCACTGCAATACCTTAGACAGCAATGTCATGTGCCTGCTCTAACAAATGAAATCCTTTGTGCTCCTTGAGCGTCTTTTCCTATGCGGTGGCTGTTTCCAGTGGAAAGTGGTTTCTTCATAAAGAGGCATGAGACCGCGTGGCCTAATGGATAAGGCGTCTGACTTCGGATCAGAAGATTGAGGGTTCGAGTCCCTTCGTGGTCGTTGAGCTCTGTTCTTGTCGCTTCTGTAGAGTATTTGCTCCTCTTGTTGTAAATGTCCTCGGAGACTTTGCAAAAGCCTGTGCTTCCTCACTCATGCTTATCATTCAATCCCTGCCCTTGACTGTTTACAGCTACAAAGGTGGCTGCTTTTGCTGAGCTTTCACCACAATGTCAATGACGCTAACTCTTTTCTTACAACTTGTGCAAGTCCCAGCAAAGTTTTTACATCAACCTCAAATAAACACTGCTAGTCCACACTGGGATTCTAACCTTTGCCTTACTTTGAACCCAATACCCTGATGGACCTGGGAAGAGACTCTAAGTAAACTATATGACCCAGGGTTCAAACATTCATGGTGGCATCTCCCTTTCTGCTAAGCATTTTGTTTACTAACAGGAGAAAATTAATTTCCTATATGATTTAGGAAATCCTTGTCTGCAATTCTGCTGTAAGCCAGACTTTTACAAAGGTGCAGACACAGCATGTCAAGTGGCACGATGCGATTCCTTCTTGTTGCAAGCTCAACAATTTCAAAAGGTTGCCTCGGTTCCCAATTTATATGAAGAGTTCTTGCCTGAAATTTGGAAAGTATGTCTGTCATTTCCTCTGAAAAGATATGATCCACACCGCAAATGGAACACTGCAATTGGTTTTCTTGCAACCTGAACTCTTTTCAAGGAAGGGTCCGTTGAAATTTCAACAAATGAGTCTTGTCAGAAGAGGGAATAACCCCACCTCTTTCACCAAAGGTCAGAACATACAGGGAAGACCTGTAAGTTATTGCCAAAACCTATCTCCTGAGTTCGGTCTCCTTACATATTTGTCACTTTACCTGTACACTAACCTTTTAAGATTTAGCAAAACAAATTGCCTCCAAAGCTTCTGATCCTGATGAAGTGAACTAGAAGAGAAGATGAGCTAACCCATATGACTGTAGGTGTGCCAAAGGGGATGGAATTTGTCAGTTTGTAAAACGTGTGTTAGAAAGCTTGTAGAAAAAAGTCGGCCTTGTTCCTTTTCTGCGAGATTTTCCAAAAGTCCATGTGAGGTTGCTGTTGAGAAGGCCCTTTGAAGAGCCTAGTAAATGAAAAGACCCAAGAGCTTGTTTTGGCAGGCCTGACCAATGTGCCATGATGGAAAAAGTGAAAAAGCTCTGTCAGACGTGGGATTTGAACCCACGCCTCCATTCGGAGACCAGAAGGCCCATGAGAAGGGAAGAGAAGCCTCTTGAGTCTGGTGCCTTAGACCACTCGGCCATCCTGACAAGCGGTGTATTAGATGCCCATGCAGCTGGCACAATGACTATACTTAACAGAGAAGAGACAACCACAAACTTAGCCTAGAAGACTTCATGAACACTGCAAGGCATGTTTTTTTCTCTGAAAACACTCATCAAACTGCCATTTTGGATCACTGCAATACCTTAGACAGCAATGTCATGTGCCTGCTCTAACAAATGAAATCCTTTGTGCTCCTTGAGCGTCTTTTCCTATGCGGTGGCTGTTTCCAGTGGAAAATGGTTTCTTCATAAAGAGGCATGAGACCGCGTGGCCTAATGGATAAGGCGTCTGACTTCGGATCAGAAGATTGAGGGTTTGAGTCCCTTCGTGGTCGTTGAGCTGTGTTCTTGTCACTTCTGTAGAGTATTTGCTCCTCTTGTTGTAAATGTCCTCGGAGACTTTGCAAAAGCCTGTGCTTCCTCACTCATGCTTATCATTCAATCCCTGCCCTTGACTGTTTACAGCTACAAAGGTGGCTGCTTTTGCTGAGCTTTCACCACCATGTCAATGACGCTAACTCTTTTCTTACAACTTGTGCAAGTCCCAGCAAAGTTTTTACATCAACCTCAAATAAACACTGCTAGTCCACACTGGGATTCTAACCTTTGCCTTACTTTGAACCCAATACCCTGATGGACCTTGGAAGAGACTCTAAGTAAACTATATGACCCAGGGTTCAAACATTCATGGTGGCATCTCCCTTTCTGCTAAGCATTTTGTGTACTATCATGAGAAAATTAATTTCCTATATGATTTAGGAAATCCTTGTCTGCAATTCTGCTGTAAGCCAGACTTTTACAAAGGTGCAGACACAGCATGTCAAGTGGCACGATGCGATTCCTTCTTGTTGCAAGCTCAACAATTTCAAAAGGTTGCCTCGGTTCCCAATTTATATGAAGAGTTCTTGCCTGAAATTTGGAAAGTATGTCTGTCATTTCCTCTGAAAAGATATGATCCACACCGCAAATGGAACACTGCAATTGGTTTTCTTGCAACCTGAACTCTTTTCAAGGAAGGGTCCGTTGAAATTTCAACAAATGAGTCTTGTCAGAAGAGGGAATAACCCCACCTCTTTCACCAAAGGTCAGAACATACAGGGAAGACCTGTAAGTTATTGCCAAAACCTATCTCCTGAGTTCGGTCTCCTTACATATTTGTCACTTTACCTGTACACTAACCTTTTAAGATTTAGCAAAACAAATTGCCTCCAAAGCTTCTGATCCTGATGAAGTGAACTAGAAGAGAAGATGAGCTAACCCATATGACTGTAGGTGTGCCAAAGGGGATGGAATTTGTCAGTTTGTAAAACGTGTGTTAGAAAGCTTGTAGAAAAAAGTCGGCCTTGTTCCTTTTCTGCGAGATTTTCCAAAAGTCCATGTGAGGTTGCTGTTGAGAAGGCCCTTTGAAGAGCCTAGTAAATGAAAAGACCCAAGAGCTTGTTTTGGCAGGCCTGACCAATGTGCCATGATGGACAAAGTGAAAAAGCTCTGTCAGAAGTGGGATTTGAACCCACGCCTCCATTCGGAGACCAGAAGGCCCATGAGAAGGGAAGAGAAGCCTCTTGAGTCTGGCGCCTTAGACCACTCGGCCATCCTGACAAGCAGTGTATTATGTGCCCATGCAGCTGGCACAATGACTATACTTAACAGAGAAGAGACAACCACAAACTTAGCCTAGAAGACTTCATGAACACTGCAAGGCATGTTTTTTTCTCTGAAAACACTCATCAAACTGCCATTTTGGATCACTGCAATACCTTAGACAGCAATGTCATGTGCCTGCTCTAACAAATGAAATCCTTTGTGCTCCTTGAGCGTCTTTTCCTATGCGGTGGCTGTTTCCAGTGGAAAATGGTTTCTTCATAAAGAGGCATGAGACCGCGTGGCCTAATGGATAAGGCGTCTGACTTCGGATCAGAAGATTGAGGGTTCGAGTCCCTTCGTGGTCGTTGAGCTCTGTTCTTGTCACTTCTGTAGAGTATTTGCTCCTCTTGTTGTAAATGTCCTCGGAGACTTTGCAAAAGCCTGTGCTTCCTCACTCATGCTTATCATTCAATCCCTGCCCTTGACTGTTTACAGCTACAAAGGTGGCTGCTTTTGCTGAGCTTTCACCACCATGTCAATGACGCTAACTCTTTTCTTACAACTTGTGCAAGTCCCAGCAAAGTTTTTACATCAACCTCAAATAAACACTGCTAGTCCACACTGGGATTCTAACCTTTGCCTTACTTTGAACCCAATACCCTGATGGACCTTGGAAGAGACTCTAAGTAAACTATATGACCCAGGGTTCAAACATTCATGGTGGCATCTCCCTTTCTGCTAAGCATTTTGTGTACTAACATGAGAAAATTAATTTTCATATATGATTTAGGAAATCCTTGTCTGCAATTCTGCTGTAAGCCAGACTTTTACAAAGGTGCAGACACAGCATGTCAAGTGGCACGATGCGATTCCTTCTTGTTGCAAGCTCAACAATTTCAAAAGGTTTCCTCGGTTCCCAATTTATATGAAGAGTTCTTGCCTGATATTTGGAAAGTATGTCTGTCATTTCCTCTGAAAAGATATGATCCACACCGCAAATGGAACACTGCAATTGGTTTTCTTGCAACCTGAACTCTTTTCAAGGAAGGGTCCGTTGAAATTTCAACAAATGAGTCTTGTCAGAAGAGGGAATAACCCCACCTCTTTCACCAAAGGTCAGAACATACAGAAAGACCTGTAAGTTATTGCCAAAACCTATCTCCTGAGTTCGGTCTCCTTACATATTTGTCACTTTACCTGTACACTAACCTTTTAAGATTTAGCAAAACAAATTGCCTCCAAAGCTTCTGATCCTGATGAAGTGAACTAGAAGAGAAGATGAGCTAACCCATATGACTGTAGGTGTGCCAAAGGGGATGGAATTTGTCAGTTTGTAAAACGTGTGTTAGAAAGCTTGTAGAAAAAAGTCGGCCTTGTTCCTTTTCTGCGAGATTTTCCAAAAGTCCATGTGAGGTTGCTGTTGAGAAGGCCCTTTGAAGAGCCTAGTAAATGAAAAGACCCAAGAGCTTGTTTTGGCAGGCCTGACCAATGTGCCATGATGGACAAAGTGAAAAAGCTCTGTCAGAAGTGGGATTTGAACCCACACCTCCATTCGGAGACCAGAAGGCCTATGAGAAGAGAAGAGAAGCCTCTTGAGTCTGGCGCCTTAAACCACTCGGCCATCCTGACAAGCGGTGTACTATGTACCCATGCAGCTGGCACAATGACTATACTTAACAGAGAAGAGACAACCACAAACTTAGCCTAGAAGACTTCATGAACACTGCAAGTCATGTTTTATTCTCTGAAAACACTCATCAAACTGCCATTTTGGATCACTGCAATACCTTAGACAGCAATGTCATGTGCCTGCTCTAACAAATGAAATCCTTTGTGCTCCTTGAGCGTCTTTTCCTATGCGGTGGCTGTTTCCAGTGGAAAATGGTTTCTTCATAAAGAGGCATGAGACCGCGTGGCCTAATGGATAAGGTGTCTGACTTCGGATCAGAAGATTGAGGGTTCGAGTCCCTTTGTGGTTGTTGAGCTCTGTTCTTGTCACTTTTGTAGAGTATTTGCTCCTCTTGTTGTAAATGTCCTCGGAGACTTTGCAAAAGCCTGTGCTTCCTCACTCATGCTTATCATTCAATCCCTGCCCTTGACTGTTTACAGCTACAAAGGTGGCTGCTTTTGCTGAGCTTTCACCACAATGTCAATGACGCTAACTCTTTTCTTACAACTTGTGCAAGTCCCAGCAAAGTTTTTACATCAACCTCAAATAAACACTGCTAGTCCACACTGGGATTCTAACCTTTGCCTTACTTTGAACCCAATACCCTGATGGACCTTGCAAGAGACTCTAAGTAAACTATATGACCCAGGGTTCAAACATTCATGGTGGCATCTCCCTTTCTGCTAAGCATTTTGTTTACTAACATGAGAAAATTAATTTCCTATATGATTTAGGAAATCCTTGTCTGCAATTCTGCTGTAAGCCAGACTTTTACAAAGGTGCAGACACAGCATGTCAAGTGGCACGATGCGATTCCTTCTTGTTGCAAGCTCAACAATTTCAAAAGGTTGCCTCGGTTCCCAATTTATATGAAGAGTTCTTGCCTGAAATTTGGAAAGTATGTCTGTCATTTCCTCTGAAAAGATATGATCCACACCGCAAATGGAACACTGCAATTGGTTTTCTTGCAACCTGAACTCTTTTCAAGGAAGGGTCCGTTGAAATTTCAACAAATGAGTCTTGTCAGAAGAGGGAATAACCCCACCTCTTTCACCAAAGGTCAGAACATACAGGGAAGACCTGTAAGTTATTGCCAAAACCTATCTCCTGAGTTCGGTCTCCTTACATATTTGTCACTTTACCTGTACACTAACCTTTTAAGATTTAGCAAAACAAATTGCCTCCAAAGCTTCTGATCCTGATGAAGTGAACTAGAAGAGAAGATGAGCTAACCCATATGACTGTAGGTGTGCCAAAGGGGATGGAATTTGTCAGTTTGTAAAACGTGTGTTAGAAAGCTTGTAGAAAAAAGTCGGCCTTGTTCCTTTTCTGCGAGATTTTCCAAAAGTCCATGTGAGGTTGCTGTTGAGAAGGCCCTTTGAAGAGCCTAGTAAATGAAAAGACCCAAGAGCTTGTTTTGGCAGGCCTGACCAATGTGCCATGATGGACAAAGTGAAAAAGCTCTGTAAGAAGTGGGATTTGAACCCACGACTCCATTCGGAGACCAGAAGGCCCATGAGAAGGGAAGAGAAGCCTCTTGAGTCTGGCGCCTTAGACCACTCGGCCATCCTGACAAGCGGTGTACTATGTACCCATGCAGCTGGCACAATGACTATACTTAACAGAGAAGAGACAACCACAAACTTAGCCTAGAAGACTTCATGAACACTGCAAGGCATGTTTTTTTCTCTGAAAACACTCATCAAACTGCCATTTTGGATCACTGCAATACCTTAGACAGCAATGTCATGTGCCTGCTCTAACAAATGAAATCCTTTGTGCTCCTTGAGCGTCTTTTCCTATGCGGTGGCTGTTTCCAGTGGAAAATGGTTTCTTCATAAAGAGGCATGAGACCGCGTGGCCTAATGGATAAGGCGTCTGACTTCGGATCAGAAGATTGAGGGTTCGAGTCCCTTCGTGGTCGTTGAGCTCTGTTCTTGTCACTTCTGTAGAGTATTTGCTCCTCTTGTTGTAAATGTCCTCGGAGACTTTGCAAAAGCCTGTGCTTCCTCACTCATGCTTATCATTCAATCCCTGCCCTTGACTGTTTACAGCTACAAAGGTGGCTGCTTTTGCTGAGCTTTCACCACCATGTCAATGACGCTAACTCTTTTCTTACAACTTGTGCAAGTCCCAGCAAAGTTTTTACATCAACCTCAAATAAACACTGCTAGTCCACACTGGGATTCTAACCTTTGCCTTACTTTGAACCCAATACCCTGATGGACCTTGGAAGAGACTCTAAGTAAACTATATGACCCAGGGTTCAAACATTCATGGTGGCATCTCCCTTTCTGCTAAGCATTTTGTGTACTAACATGAGAAAATTAATTTTCATATATGATTTAGGAAATCCTTGTCTGCAATTCTGCTGTAAGCCAGACTTTTACAAAGGTGCAGACACAGCATGTCAAGTGGCACGATGCGATTCCTTCTTGTTGCAAGCTCAACAATTTCAAAAGGTTTCCTCGGTTCCCAATTTATATGAAGAGTTCTTGCCTGATATTTGGAAAGTATGTCTGTCATTTCCTCTGAAAAGATATGATCCACACCGCAAATGGAACACTGCAATTGGTTTTCTTGCAACCTGAACTCTTTTCAAGGAAGGGTCCGTTGAAATTTCAACAAATGAGTCTTGTCAGAAGAGGGAATAACCCCACCTCTTTCACCAAAGGTCAGAACATACAGAAAGACCTGTAAGTTATTGCCAAAACCTATCTCCTGAGTTCGGTCTCCTTACATATTTGTCACTTTACCTGTACACTAACCTTTTAAGATTTAGCAAAACAAATTGCCTCCAAAGCTTCTGATCCTGATGAAGTGAACTAGAAGAGAAGATGAGCTAACCCATATGACTGTAGGTGTGCCAAAGGGGATGGAATTTGTCAGTTTGTAAAACGTGTGTTAGAAAGCTTGTAGAAAAAAGTCGGCCTTGTTCCTTTTCTGCGAGATTTTCCAAAAGTCCATGTGAGGTTGCTGTTGAGAAGGCCCTTTGAAGAGCCTAGTAAATGAAAAGACCCAAGAGCTTGTTTTGGCAGGCCTGACCAATGTGCCATGATGGACAAAGTGAAAAAGCTCTGTCAGAAGTGGGATTTGAACCCACACCTCCATTCGGAGACCAGAAGGCCTATGAGAAGAGAAGAGAAGCCTCTTGAGTCTGGCGCCTTAAACCACTCGGCCATCCTGACAAGCGGTGTACTATGTACCCATGCAGCTGGCACAATGACTATACTTAACAGAGAAGAGACAACCACAAACTTAGCCTAGAAGACTTCATGAACACTGCAAGTCATGTTTTATTCTCTGAAAACACTCATCAAACTGCCATTTTGGATCACTGCAATACCTTAGACAGCAATGTCATGTGCCTGCTCTAACAAATGAAATCCTTTGTGCTCCTTGAGCGTCTTTTCCTATGCGGTGGCTGTTTCCAGTGGAAAATGGTTTCTTCATAAAGAGGCATGAGACCGCGTGGCCTAATGGATAAGGTGTCTGACTTCGGATCAGAAGATTGAGGGTTCGAGTCCCTTTGTGGTTGTTGAGCTCTGTTCTTGTCACTTTTGTAGAGTATTTGCTCCTCTTGTTGTAAATGTCCTCGGAGACTTTGCAAAAGCCTGTGCTTCCTCACTCATGCTTATCATTCAATCCCTGCCCTTGACTGTTTACAGCTACAAAGGTGGCTGCTTTTGCTGAGCTTTCACCACAATGTCAATGACGCTAACTCTTTTCTTACAACTTGTGCAAGTCCCAGCAAAGTTTTTACATCAACCTCAAATAAACACTGCTAGTCCACACTGGGATTCTAACCTTTGCCTTACTTTGAACCCAATACCCTGATGGACCTTGCAAGAGACTCTAAGTAAACTATATGACCCAGGGTTCAAACATTCATGGTGGCATCTCCCTTTCTGCTAAGCATTTTGTTTACTAACATGAGAAAATTAATTTCCTATATGATTTAGGAAATCCTTGTCTGCAATTCTGCTGTAAGCCAGACTTTTACAAAGGTGCAGACACAGCATGTCAAGTGGCACGATGCGATTCCTTCTTGTTGCAAGCTCAACAATTTCAAAAGGTTGCCTCGGTTCCCAATTTATATGAAGAGTTCTTGCCTGAAATTTGGAAAGTATGTCTGTCATTTCCTCTGAAAAGATATGATCCACACCGCAAATGGAACACTGCAATTGGTTTTCTTGCAACCTGAACTCTTTTCAAGGAAGGGTCCGTTGAAATTTCAACAAATGAGTCTTGTCAGAAGAGGGAATAACCCCACCTCTTTCACCAAAGGTCAGAACATACAGGGAAGACCTGTAAGTTATTGCCAAAACCTATCTCCTGAGTTCGGTCTCCTTACATATTTGTCACTTTACCTGTACACTAACCTTTTAAGATTTAGCAAAACAAATTGCCTCCAAAGCTTCTGATCCTGATGAAGTGAACTAGAAGAGAAGATGAGCTAACCCATATGACTGTAGGTGTGCCAAAGGGGATGGAATTTGTCAGTTTGTAAAACGTGTGTTAGAAAGCTTGTAGAAAAAAGTCGGCCTTGTTCCTTTTCTGCGAGATTTTCCAAAAGTCCATGTGAGGTTGCTGTTGAGAAGGCCCTTTGAAGAGCCTAGTAAATGAAAAGACCCAAGAGCTTGTTTTGGCAGGCCTGACCAATGTGCCATGATGGACAAAGTGAAAAAGCTCTGTAAGAAGTGGGATTTGAACCCACGACTCCATTCGGAGACCAGAAGGCCCATGAGAAGGGAAGAGAAGCCTCTTGAGTCTGGCGCCTTAGACCACTCGGCCATCCTGACAAGCGGTGTACTATGTACCCATGCAGCTGGCACAATGACTATACTTAACAGAGAAGAGACAACCACAAACTTAGCCTAGAAGACTTCATGAACACTGCAAGGCATGTTTTTTTCTCTGAAAACACTCATCAAACTGCCATTTTGGATCACTGCAATACCTTAGACAGCAATGTCATGTGCCTGCTCTAACAAATGAAATCCTTTGTGCTCCTTGAGCGTCTTTTCCTATGCGGTGGCTGTTTCCAGTGGAAAATGGTTTCTTCATAAAGAGGCATGAGACCGCGTGGCCTAATGGATAAGGCGTCTGACTTCGGATCAGAAGATTGAGGGTTCGAGTCCCTTTGTGGTCGTTGAGTTCTGTTCTTGTCACTTCTGTAGAGTATTTGCTCCTCTTGTTGTAAATGTCCTCGGAGACTTTGCAAAAGCCTGTGCTTCCTTACTCATGCTTATCATTCAATCCCTGCCCTTGACTGTTTACAGCTACAAAGGTGGCTGCTTTTGCTGAGCTTTCACCACAATGTCAATGACGCTAACTCTTTTCTTACAACTTGTGCAAGTCCCAGCAAAGTTTTTACATCAACCTCAAATAAACACTGCTAGTCCACACTGGGATTCTAACCTTTGCCTTACTTTGAACCCAATACCCTAATGGACCTTGGAAGAGACTCTAAGTAAACTATATGACCCAGGGTTCAAACATTCATGGTGGCATCTCCCTTTCTGCTAAGCATTTTGTTTACTAACATGAGAAAATTAATTTCCTATATGATTTAGGAAATCCTTGTCTGCAATTCTGCTGTAAGCCAGACTTTTACAAAGGTGCAGACACAGCATGTCAAGTGGCACGATGCGATTCCTTCTTGTTGCAAGCTCAACAATTTCAAAAGGTTGCCTCGGTTCCCAATTTATATGAAGAGTTCTTGCCTGAAATTTGGAAAGTATGTCTGTCATTTCCTCTGAAAAGATATGATCCACACCGCAAATGGAACACTGCAATTGGTTTTCTTGCAACCTGAACTCTTTTCAAGGAAGGGTCCGTTGAAATTTCAACAAATGAGTCTTGTCAGAAGAGGGAATAACCCCACCTCTTTCACCAAAGGTCAGAACATACAGGGAAGACCTGTAAGTTATTGCCAAAACCTATCTCCTGAGTTCGGTCTCCTTACATATTTGTCACTTTACCTGTACACTAACCTTTTAAGATTTAGCAAAACAAATTGCCTCCAAAGCTTCTGATCCTGATGAAGTGAACTAGAAGAGAAGATGAGCTAACCCATATGACTGTAGGTGTGCCAAAGGGGATGGAATTTGTCAGTTTGTAAAACGTGTGTTAGAAAGCTTGTAGAAAAAAGTCGGCCTTGTTCCTTTTCTGCGAGATTTTCCAAAAGTCCATGTGAGGTTGCTGTTGAGAAGGCCCTTTGAAGAGCCTAGTAAATGAAAAGACCCAAGAGCTTGTTTTGGCAAGCCTGACCAATGTGCCATGATGGACAAAGTGAAAAAGCTCTGTCAGAAGTGGGATTTGAACCCACGCCTCCATTCGGAGACCAGAAGGCCCATGAGAAGGGAAGAGAAGCCTCTTGAGTCTGGCGCCTTAGACCACTCGGCCATCCTGACAAGCGGTGTACTATGTACCCATGCAGCTGGCACAATGACTATACTTAACAGAGAAGAGACAACCACAAACTTAGCCTAGAAGACTTCATGAACACTGCAAGGCATGTTTTTTTCTCTGAAAACACTCATCAAACTGTCATTTTGGATCACTGCAATACCTTAGACAGCAATGTCATGTGCCTGCTCTAACAAATGAAATCCTTTGTGCTCCTTGAGCGTCTTTTCCTATGCGGTGGCTGTTTCCAGTGGAAAATGGTTTCTTTATAAAGAGGCATGAGACCGCGTGGCCTAATGGATAAGGCGTCTGACTTCGGATCAGAAGATTGAGGGTTCGAGTCCCTTCGTGGTCGTTGAGTTCTGTTCTTGTCACTTCTGTAGAGTATTTGCTCCTCTTGTTGTAAATGTCCTCGGAGACTTTGCAAAAGCCTGTGCTTCCTCACTCATGCTTATCATTCAATCCCTGCCCTTGACTGTTTACAGCTACAAAGGTGGCTGCTTTTGCTGAGCTTTCACCACAATGTCAATGACGCTAACTCTTTTCTTACAACTTGTGCAAGTCCCAGCAAAGTTTTTACATCAACCTCAAATAAACACTGCTAGTCCACACTGGGATTCTAACCTTTGCCTTACTTTGAACCCAATACCCTAATGGACCTTGGAAGAGACTCTAAGTAAACTATATGACCCAGGGTTCAAACATTCATGGTGGCATCTCCCTTTCTGCTAAGCATTTTGTTTACTAACATGAGAAAATTAATTTCCTATATGATTTAGGAAATCCTTGTCTGCAATTCTGCTGTAAGCCAGACTTTTACAAAGGTGCAGACACAGCATGTCAAGTGGCACGATGCGATTCCTTCTTGTTGCAAGCTCAACAATTTCAAAAGGTTGCCTCGGTTCCCAATTTATATGAAGAGTTCTTGCCTGAAATTTGGAAAGTATGTCTGTCATTTCCTCTGAAAGGATATGATCCACACCGCAAATGGAACACTGCAATTGGTTTTCTTGCAACCAGAACTCTTTTCAAGGAAGGGTCCGTTGAAATTTCAACAAATGAGTCTTGTCAGAAGAGGGAATAACCCCACCTCTTTCACCAAAGGTCAGAACATACAGGGAAGACCTGTAAGTTATTGCCAAAACCTATCTCCTGAGTTCGGTCTCCTTACATATTTGTCACTTTACCTGTACACTAACCTTTTAAGATTTAGCAAAACAAATTGCCTCCAAAGCTTCTGATCCTGATGAAGTGAACTAGAAGAGAAGATGAGCTAACCCATATGACTGTAGGTGTGCCAAAGGGGATGGAATTTGTCAGTTTGTAAAACGTGTGTTAGAAAGCTTGTAGAAAAAAGTCGGCCTTGTTCCTTTTCTGCGAGATTTTCCAAAAGTCCATGTGAGGTTGCTGTTGAGAAGGCCCTTTGAAGAGCCTAGTAAATGAAAAGACCCAAGAGCTTGTTTTGGCAGGCCTGACCAATGTGCCATGATGGACAAAGTGAAAAAGCTCTGTCAGAAGTGGGATTTGAACCCACGCCTCCAATCGGAGACCAGAAGGCCCATGAGAAGGGAAGAGAAGCCTCTTGAGTCTGGCGCCTTAGACCACTCGGCCATCCTGACAAGCGGTGTACTATGTACCCATGCAGCTGGCACAATGACTATACTTAACAGAGAAGAGACAACCACAAACTTAGCCTAGAAGACTTCATGAACACTGCAAGGCATGTTTTTTTCTCTGAAAACACTCATCAAACTGCCATTTTGGATCACTGCAATACCTTAGACAGCAATGTCATGTGCCTGCTCTAACAAATGAAATCCTTTGTGCTCCTTGAGCGTCTTTTCCTCTGCGGTGGCTGTTTCCAGTGGAAAATGGTTTCTTCATAAAGAGGCATGAGACTGCGTGGCCTAATGGATAAGGCGTCTGACTTTGGATCAGAAGATTGAGGGTTCAAGTCCCTTTGTGGTCGTTGAGCTCTGTTCTTGTCACTTCTGTAGAGTATTTGCTCCTCTTGTTGTAAATGTCCTCGGAGACTTTGCAAAAGCCTGTGCTTCCTCACTCATGCTTATCATTCAATCCCTGCCCTTGACTGTTTACAGCTACAAAGGTGGCTGCTTTTGCTGAGCTTTCACCACCATGTCAATGACGCTAACTCTTTTCTTACAACTTGTGCAAGTCCCAGCAAAGTTTTTACATCAACCTCAAATAAACACTGCTAGTCCACACTGGGATTCTAACCTTTGCCTTACTTTGAACCCAATACCCTGATGGACCTTGGAAGAGACTCTAAGTAAACTATATGACCCAGGGTTCAAACATTCATGGTGGCATCTCCCTTTCTGCTAAGCATTTTGTGTACTAACATGAGAAAATTAATTTCCTATATGATTTAGGAAATCCTTGTCTGCAATTCTGCTGTAAGCCAGACTTTTACAAAGGTGCAGACACAGCATGTCAAGTGGCACGATGCGATTCCTTCTTGTTGCAAGCTCAACAATTTCAAAAGGTTGCCTCGGTTCCCAATTTATATGAAGAGTTCTTGCCTGAAATTTGGAAAGTATGTCTGTCATTTCCTCTGAAAAGATATGATCCACACCGCAAATGGAACACTGCAATTGGTTTTCTTGCAACCTGAACTCTTTTCAAGGAAGGGTCCGTTGAAATTTCAACAAATGAGTCTTGTCAGAAGAGGGAATAACCCCACCTCTTTCACCAAAGGTCAGAACATACAGGGAAGACCTGTAAGTTATTGCCAAAACCTATCTCCTGAGTTCGGTCTCCTTACATATTTGTCACTTTACCTGTACACTAACCTTTTAAGATTTAGCAAAACAAATTGCCTCCAAAGCTTCTGATCCTGATGAAGTGAACTAGAAGAGAAGATGAGCTAACCCATATGACTGTAGGTGTGCCAAAGGGGATGGAATTTGTCAGTTTGTAAAACGTGTGTTAGAAAGCTTGTAGAAAAAAGTCGGCCTTGTTCCTTTTCTGCGAGATTTTCCAAAAGTCCATGTGAGGTTGCTGTTGAGAAGGCCCTTTGAAGAGCCTAGTAAATGAAAAGACCCAAGAGCTTGTTTTGGCAGGCCTGACCAATGTGCCATGATGGACAAAGTGAAAAGCTCTGTCAGAAGTGGGATTTGAACCCACGCCTCCATTCGGAGACCAGAAGGCCCATGAGAAGGGAAGAGAAGCCTCTTGAGTCTGGCACCTTAGACCACTCGGCCATCCTGACAAGCGGTGTACTATGTACCCATGCAGCTGGCACAATGACTATACTTAACAGAGAAGAGACAACCACAAACTTAGCCTAGAAGACTTCATGAACACTGCAAGGCATGTTTTTTTCTCTGAAAACACTCATCAAACTGTCATTTTGGATCACTGCAATACCTTAGACAGCAATGTCATGTGCCTGCTCTAACAAATGAAATCCTTTGTGCTCCTTGAGCGTCTTTTCCTATGCGGTGGCTGTTTCCAGTGGAAAATGGTTTCTTCATAAAGAGCCATGAGACTGCGTGGCCTAATGGATAAGGCGTCTGACTTCGGATCAGAAGATTGAGGGTTCGAGTCCCTTCGTGGTCGTTGAGTTCTGTTCTTGTCACTTCTGTAGAGTATTTGCTCCTCTTGTTGTAAATGTCCTCGGAGACTTTGCAAAAGCCTGTGCTTCCTCACTCATGCTTATCATTCAATCCCTGCCCTTAACTGTTTACAGCTACAAAGGTGGCTGCTTTTGCTGAGCTTTCACCACAATGTCAATGACGCTAACTCTTTTCTTACAACTTGTGCAAGTCCCAGCAAAGTTTTTACATCAACCTCAAATAAACACTGCTAGTCCACACTGGGATTCTAACCTTTGCCTTACTTTGAACCCAATACCCTAATGGACCTTGGAAGAGACTCTAAGTAAACTATATGACCCAGGGTTCAAACATTCATGGTGGCATCTCCCTTTCTGCTAAGCATTTTGTTTACTAACATGAGAAAATTAATTTCCTATATGATTTAGGAAATCCTTGTCTGCAATTCTGCTGTAAGCCAGACTTTTACAAAGGTGCAGACACAGCATGTCAAGTGGCACGATGCGATTCCTTCTTGTTGCAAGCTCAACAATTTCAAAAGGTTGCCTCGGTTCCCAATTTATATGAAGAGTTCTTGCCTGAAATTTGGAAAGTATGTCTGTCATTTCCTCTGAAAGGATATGATCCACACCGCAAATGGAACACTGCAATTGGTTTTCTTGCAACCAGAACTCTTTTCAAGGAAGGGTCCGTTGAAATTTCAACAAATGAGTCTTGTCAGAAGAGGGAATAACCCCACCTCTTTCACCAAAGGTCAGAACATACAGGGAAGACCTGTAAGTTATTGCCAAAACCTATCTCCTGAGTTCGGTCTCCTTACATATTTGTCACTTTACCTGTACACTAACCTTTTAAGATTTAGCAAAACAAATTGCCTCCAAAGCTTCTGATCCTGATGAAGTGAACTAGAAGAGAAGATGAGCTAACCCATATGACTGTAGGTGTGCCAAAGGGGATGGAATTTGTCAGTTTGTAAAACGTGTGTTAGAAAGCTTGTAGAAAAAAGTCGGCCTTGTTCCTTTTCTGCGAGATTTTCCAAAAGTCCATGTGAGGTTGCTGTTGAGAAGGCCCTTTGAAGAGCCTAGTAAATGAAAAGACCCAAGAGCTTGTTTTGGCAGGCCTGACCAATGTGCCATGATGGACAAAGTGAAAAAGCTCTGTCAGAAGTGGGATTTGAACCCACGCCTCCAATCGGAGACCAGAAGGCCCATGAGAAGGGAAGAGAAGCCTCTTGAGTCTGGCGCCTTAGACCACTCGGCCATCCTGACAAGCGGTGTACTATGTACCCATGCAGCTGGCACAATGACTATACTTAACAGAGAAGAGACAACCACAAACTTAGCCTAGAAGACTTCATGAACACTGCAAGGCATGTTTTTTTCTCTGAAAACACTCATCAAACTGCCATTTTGGATCACTGCAATACCTTAGACAGCAATGTCATGTGCCTGCTCTAACAAATGAAATCCTTTGTGCTCCTTGAGCGTCTTTTCCTATGCGGTGGCTGTTTCCAGTGGAAAATGGTTTCTTCATAAAGAGGCATGAGACTGCGTGGCCTAATGGATAAGGCGTCTGACTTTGGATCAGAAGATTGAGGGTTCGAGTCCCTTTGTGGTCGTTGAGCTCTGTTCTTGTCACTTCTGTAGAGTATTTGCTCCTCTTGTTGTAAATGTCCTCGGAGACTTTGCAAAAGCCTGTGCTTCCTCACTCATGCTTATCATTCAATCCCTGCCCTTGACTGTTTACAGCTACAAAGGTGGCTGCTTTTGCTGAGCTTTCACCACCATGTCAATGATGCTAACTCTTTTCTTACAACTTGTGCAAGTCCCAGCAAAGTTTTTACATCAACCTCAAATAAACACTGCTAGTCCACACTGGGATTCTAACCTTTGCCTTACTTTGAACCCAATACCCTGATGGACCTTGGAAGAGACTCTAAGTAAACTATATGACCCAGGGTTCAAACATTCATGGTGGCATCTCCCTTTCTGCTAAGCATTTTGTGTACTAACATGAGAAAATTAATTTCCTATATGATTTAGGAAATCCTTGTCTGCAATTCTGCTGTAAGCCAGACTTTTACAAAGGTGCAGACACAGCATGTCAAGTGGCACGATGCGATTCCTTCTTGTTGCAAGCTCAACAATTTCAAAAGGTTGCCTCGGTTCCCAATTTATATGAAGAGTTCTTGCCTGATATTTGGAAAGTATGTCTGTCATTTCCTCTGAAAAGATATGATCCACACCGCAAATGGAACACTGCAATTGGTTTTCTTGCAACCTGAACTCTTTTCAAGGAAGGGTCCGTTGAAATTTCAACAAATGAGTCTTGTCAGAAGAGGGAATAACCCCACCTCTTTCACCAAAGGTCAGAACATACAGGGAAGACCTGTAAGTTATTGCCAAAACCTATCTCCTGAGTTCGGTCTCCTTACATATTTGTCACTTTACCTGTACACTAACCTTTTAAGATTTAGCAAAACAAATTGCCTCCAAAGCTTCTGATCCTGATGAAGTGAACTAGAAGAGAAGATGAGCTAACCCATATGACTGTAGGTGTGCCAAAGGGGATGGAATTTGTCAGTTTGTAAAACGTGTGTTAGAAAGCTTGTAGAAAAAAGTCGGCCTTGTTCCTTTTCTGCGAGATTTTCCAAAAGTCCATGTGAGGTTGCTGTTGAGAAGGCCCTTTGAAGAGCCTAGTAAATGAAAAGACCCAAGAGCTTGTTTTGGCAGGCCTGACCAATGTGCCATGATGGACAAAGTGAAAAAGCTCTGACAGAAGTGGGATTTGAACCCACGCCTCCATTCGGAGACCAGAAGGCCCATGAGAAGGGAAGAGAAGCCTCTTGAGTCTGGCGCCTTAGACCACTCGGCCATCCTGACAAGCGGTGTACTATGTACCCATGCAGCTGGCACAATGACTATACTTAACAGAGAAGAGACAACCACAAACTTAGCCTAGAAGACTTCATGAACACTGCAAGGCATGTTTTTTTCTCTGAAAACACTCATCAAACTGCCATTTTGGATCACTGCAATACCTTAGACAGCAATGTCATGTGCCTGCTCTAACAAATGAAATCCTTTGTGCTCCTTGAGCGTCTTTTCCTATGCGGTGGCTGTTTCCAGTGGAAAATGGTTTCTTCATAAAGAGGCATGAGACCGCGTGGCCTAATGGATAAGGCGTCTGACTTTGGATCAGAAGATTGAGGGTTCGAGTCCCTTCGTGGTCGTTGAGCTCTGTTCTTGTCACTTCTGTAGAGTATTTGCTCCTCTTGTTGTAAATGTCCTCGGAGACTTTGCAAAAGCCTGTGCTTCCTCACTCATGCTTATCATTCAATCCCTGCCCTTGACTGTTTACAGCTACAAAGGTGGCTGCTTTTGCTGAGCTTTCACCACCATGTCAATGACGCTAACTCTTTTCTTACAACTTGTGCAAGTCCCAGCAAAGTTTTTACATCAACCTCAAATAAACACTGCTAGTCCACACTGGGATTCTAACCTTTGCCTTACTTTGAACCCAATACCCTCATGGACCTTGGAAGAGACTCTAAGTAAACTATATGACCCAGGGTTCAAACATTCATGGTGGCATCTCCCTTTCTGCTAATCATTTTGTTTACTAACATGCGAAAATTAATTTCCTATATGATTTAGGAAATCCTTGTCTGCAATTCTGCTGTAAGCCAGACTTTTACAAAGGTGCAGACACAGCATGTCAAGTGGCACGATGCGATTCCTTCTTGTTGCAAGCTCAACAATTTCAAAAGGTTGCCTCGGTTCCCAATTTATATGAAGAGTTCTTGCCTGAAATTTGGAAAGTATGTCTGTCATTTCCTCTGAAAAGATATGATCCACACCGCAAATGGAACACTGCAATTGGTTTTCTTGCAACCTGAACTCTTTTCAAGGAAGGGTCCGTTGAAATTTCAACAAATGAGTCTTGTCAGAAGAGGGAATAACCCCACCTCTTTCACCAAAGGTCAGAACATACAGGGAAGACCTGTAAGTTATTGCCAAAACCTATCTCCTGAGTTCGGGCTCCTTACATATTTGTCACTTTACCTGTACACTAACCTTTTAAGATTTAGCAAAACAAATTGCCTCCAAAGCTTCTGATCCTGATGAAGTGAACTAGAAGAGAAGATGAGCTAACCCATATGACTGTAGGTGTGCCAAAGGGGATGGAATTAGTCAGTTTGTAAAACGTGTGTTAGAAAGCTTGTAGAAAAAAGTCGGCCTTGTTCCTTTTCTGCGAGATTTTCCAAAAGTCCATGTGAGGTTGCTGTTGAGAAGGCCCTTTGAAGAGCCTAGTAAATGAAAAGACCCAAGAGCTTGTTTTGGCAGGCCTGACCAATGTGCCATGATGGACAAAGTGAAAAAGCTCTGTCAGAAGTGGGATTTGAACCCACGCCTCCATTCGGAGACCAGAAGGCCCATGAGAAGGGAAGAGAAGCCTCTTGAGTCTGGCGCCTTAGACCACTCGGCCATCCTGACAAGCGGTGTATTATATGCCCATGCAGCTGGCACAATGACTATACTTAACAGAGAAGAGACAACCACAAACTTAGCCTAGAAGACTTCATGAACACTGCAAGGCATGTTTTTTTCTCTGAAAACACTCATCAAACTGCCATTTTGGATCACTGCAATACCTTAGACAGCAATGTCATGTGCCTGCTCTAACAAATGAAATCCTTTGTGCTCCTTGAGCGTCTTTTCCTATGCGGTGGCTGTTTCCAGTGGAAAATGGTTTCTTCATAAAGAGGCATGTGACCGCGTGGCCTAATGGATAAGGCGTCTGACTTTGGATCAGAAGATTGAGGGTTCGAGTCCCTTCGTGGTCGTTGAGCTCTGTTCTTGTCACTTCTGTAGAGTATTTGCTCCTCTTGTTGTAAATGTCCTCGGAGACTTTGCAAAAGCCTGTGCTTCCTCACTCATGCTTATCATTCAATCCCTGCCCTTGACTGTTTACAGCTACAAAGGTGGCTGCTTTTGCTGAGCTTTCACCACCATGTCAATGATGCTAACTCTTTTCTTACAACTTGTGCAAGTCCCAGCAAAGTTTTTACATCAACCTCAAATAAACACTGCTAGTCCACACTGGGATTCTAACCTTTGCCTTACTTTGAACCCAATACCCTGATGGACCTTGGAAGAGACTCTAAGTAAACTATATGACCCAGGGTTCAAACATTCATGGTGGCATCTCCCTTTCTGCTAAGCATTTTGTGTACTAACATGAGAAAATTAATTTCCTATATGATTTAGGAAATCCTTGTCTGCAATTCTGCTGTAAGCCAGACTTTTACAAAGGTGCAGACACAGCATGTCAAGTGGCACGATGCGATTCCTTCTTGTTGCAAGCTCAACAATTTCAAAAGGTTGCCTCGGTTCCCAATTTATATGAAGAGTTCTTGCCTGATATTTGGAAAGTATGTCTGTCATTTCCTCTGAAAAGATATGATCCACACCGCAAATGGAACACTGCAATTGGTTTTCTTGCAACCTGAACTCTTTTCAAGGAAGGGTCCGTTGAAATTTCAACAAATGAGTCTTGTCAGAAGAGGGAATAACCCCACCTCTTTCACCAAAGGTCAGAACATACAGGGAAGACCTGTAAGTTATTGCCAAAACCTATCTCCTGAGTTCGGTCTCCTTACATATTTGTCACTTTACCTGTACACTAACCTTTTAAGATTTAGCAAAACAAATTGCCTCCAAAGCTTCTGATCCTGATGAAGTGAACTAGAAGAGAAGATGAGCTAACCCATATGACTGTAGGTGTGCCAAAGGGGATGGAATTTGTCAGTTTGTAAAACGTGTGTTAGAAAGCTTGTAGAAAAAAGTCGGCCTTGTTCCTTTTCTGCGAGATTTTCCAAAAGTCCATGTGAGGTTGCTGTTGAGAAGGCCCTTTGAAGAGCCTAGTAAATGAAAAGACCCAAGAGCTTGTTTTGGCAGGCCTGACCAATGTGCCATGATGGACAAAGTGAAAAAGCTCTGTCAGAAGTGGGATTTGAACCCACGCCTCCAATCGGAGACCAGAAGGCCCATGAGAAGGGAAGAGAAGCCTCTTGAGTCTGGCGCCTTAGACCACTCGGCCATCCTGACAAGCGGTGTACTATGTACCCATGCAGCTGGCACAATGACTATACTTAACAGAGAAGAGACAACCACAAACTTAGCCTAGAAGACTTCATGAACACTGCAAGGCATGTTTTTTTCTCTGAAAACACTCATCAAACTGCCATTTTGGATCACTGCAATACCTTAGACAGCAATGTCATGTGCCTGCTCTAACAAATGAAATCCTTTGTGCTCCTTGAGCGTCTTTTCCTATGCGGTGGCTGTTTCCAGTGGAAAATGGTTTCTTCATAAAGAGGCATGAGACTGCGTGGCCTAATGGATAAGGCGTCTGACTTTGGATCAGAAGATTGAGGGTTCGAGTCCCTTTGTGGTCGTTGAGCTCTGTTCTTGTCACTTCTGTAGAGTATTTGCTCCTCTTGTTGTAAATGTCCTCGGAGACTTTGCAAAAGCCTGTGCTTCCTCACTCATGCTTATCATTCAATCCCTGCCCTTGACTGTTTACAGCTACAAAGGTGGCTGCTTTTGCTGAGCTTTCACCACCATGTCAATGATGCTAACTCTTTTCTTACAACTTGTGCAAGTCCCAGCAAAGTTTTTACATCAACCTCAAATAAACACTGCTAGTCCACACTGGGATTCTAACCTTTGCCTTACTTTGAACCCAATACCCTGATGGACCTTGGAAGAGACTCTAAGTAAACTATATGACCCAGGGTTCAAACATTCATGGTGGCATCTCCCTTTCTGCTAAGCATTTTGTGTACTAACATGAGAAAATTAATTTCCTATATGATTTAGGAAATCCTTGTCTGCAATTCTGCTGTAAGCCAGACTTTTACAAAGGTGCAGACACAGCATGTCAAGTGGCACGATGCGATTCCTTCTTGTTGCAAGCTCAACAATTTCAAAAGGTTGCCTCGGTTCCCAATTTATATGAAGAGTTCTTGCCTGATATTTGGAAAGTATGTCTGTCATTTCCTCTGAAAAGATATGATCCACACCGCAAATGGAACACTGCAATTGGTTTTCTTGCAACCTGAACTCTTTTCAAGGAAGGGTCCGTTGAAATTTCAACAAATGAGTCTTGTCAGAAGAGGGAATAACCCCACCTCTTTCACCAAAGGTCAGAACATACAGGGAAGACCTGTAAGTTATTGCCAAAACCTATCTCCTGAGTTCGGTCTCCTTACATATTTGTCACTTTACCTGTACACTAACCTTTTAAGATTTAGCAAAACAAATTGCCTCCAAAGCTTCTGATCCTGATGAAGTGAACTAGAAGAGAAGATGAGCTAACCCATATGACTGTAGGTGTGCCAAAGGGGATGGAATTTGTCAGTTTGTAAAACGTGTGTTAGAAAGCTTGTAGAAAAAAGTCGGCCTTGTTCCTTTTCTGCGAGATTTTCCAAAAGTCCATGTGAGGTTGCTGTTGAGAAGGCCCTTTGAAGAGCCTAGTAAATGAAAAGACCCAAGAGCTTGTTTTGGCAGGCCTGACCAATGTGCCATGATGGACAAAGTGAAAAAGCTCTGACAGAAGTGGGATTTGAACCCACGCCTCCATTCGGAGACCAGAAGGTCCATGAGAAGGGAAGAGAAGCCTCTTGAGTCTGGCGCCTTAGACCACTCGGCCATCCTGACAAGCGGTGTACTATGTACCCATGCAGCTGGCACAATGACTATACTTAACAGAGAAGAGACAACCACAAACTTAGCCTAGAAGACTTCATGAACACTGCAAGGCATGTTTTTTTCTCTGAAAACACTCATCAAACTGCCATTTTGGATCACTGCAATACCTTAGACAGCAATGTCATGTGCCTGCTCTAACAAATGAAATCCTTTGTGCTCCTTGAGCGTCTTTTCCTATGCGGTGGCTGTTTCCAGTGGAAAATGGTTTCTTCATAAAGAGGCATGAGACCGCGTGGCCTAATGGATAAGGCGTCTGACTTTGGATCAGAAGATTGAGGGTTCGAGTCCCTTCGTGGTCGTTGAGCTCTGTTCTTGTCACTTCTGTAGAGTATTTGCTCCTCTTGTTGTAAATGTCCTCGGAGACTTTGCAAAAGCCTGTGCTTCCTCACTCATGCTTATCATTCAATCCCTGCCCTTGACTGTTTACAGCTACAAAGGTGGCTGCTTTTGCTGAGCTTTCACCACCATGTCAATGATGCTAACTCTTTTCTTACAACTTGTGCAAGTCCCAGCAAAGTTTTTACATCAACCTCAAATAAACACTGCTAGTCCACACTGGGATTCTAACCTTTGCCTTACTTTGAACCCAATACCCTGATGGACCTTGGAAGAGACTCTAAGTAAACTATATGACCCAGGGTTCAAACATTCATGGTGGCATCTCCCTTTCTGCTAAGCATTTTGTGTACTAACATGAGAAAATTAATTTCCTATATGATTTAGGAAATCCTTGTCTGCAATTCTGCTGTAAGCCAGACTTTTACAAAGGTGCAGACACAGCATGTCAAGTGGCACGATGCGATTCCTTCTTGTTGCAAGCTCAACAATTTCAAAAGGTTGCCTCGGTTCCCAATTTATATGAAGAGTTCTTGCCTGATATTTGGAAAGTATGTCTGTCATTTCCTCTGAAAAGATATGATCCACACCGCAAATGGAACACTGCAATTGGTTTTCTTGCAACCTGAACTCTTTTCAAGGAAGGGTCCGTTGAAATTTCAACAAATGAGTCTTGTCAGAAGAGGGAATAACCCCACCTCTTTCACCAAAGGTCAGAACATACAGGGAAGACCTGTAAGTTATTGCCAAAACCTATCTCCTGAGTTCGGTCTCCTTACATATTTGTCACTTTACCTGTACACTAACCTTTTAAGATTTAGCAAAACAAATTGCCTCCAAAGCTTCTGATCCTGATGAAGTGAACTAGAAGAGAAGATGAGCTAACCCATATGACTGTAGGTGTGCCAAAGGGGATGGAATTTGTCAGTTTGTAAAACGTGTGTTAGAAAGCTTGTAGAAAAAAGTCGGCCTTGTTCCTTTTCTGCGAGATTTTCCAAAAGTCCATGTGAGGTTGCTGTTGAGAAGGCCCTTTGAAGAGCCTAGTAAATGAAAAGACCCAAGAGCTTGTTTTGGCAGGCCTGACCAATGTGCCATGATGGACAAAGTGAAAAAGCTCTGACAGAAGTGGGATTTGAACCCACGCCTCCATTCGGAGACCAGAAGGTCCATGAGAAGGGAAGAGAAGCCTCTTGAGTCTGGCGCCTTAGACCACTCGGCCATCCTGACAAGCGGTGTACTATGTACCCATGCAGCTGGCACAATGACTATACTTAACAGAGAAGAGACAACCACAAACTTAGCCTAGAAGACTTCATGAACACTGCAAGGCATGTTTTTTTCTCTGAAAACACTCATCAAACTGCCATTTTGGATCACTGCAATACCTTAGACAGCAATGTCATGTGCCTGCTCTAACAAATGAAATCCTTTGTGCTCCTTGAGCGTCTTTTCCTATGCGGTGGCTGTTTCCAGTGGAAAATGGTTTCTTCATAAAGAGGCATGAGACCGCGTGGCCTAATGGATAAGGCGTCTGACTTCGGATCAGAAGATTGAGGGTTCGAGTCCCTTCGTGGTCGTTGAGCTCTGTTCTTGTCACTTCTGTAGAGTATTTGCTCCTCTTGTTGTAAATGTCCTCGGAGACTTTGCAAAAGCCTGTGCTTCCTCACTCATGCTTATCATTCAATCCCTGCCCTTGACTGTTTACAGCTACAAAGGTGGCTGCTTTTGCTGAGCTTTCACCACAATGTCAATGACGCTAACTCTTTTCTTACAACTTGTGCAAGTCCCAGCAAAGTTTTTACATCAACCTCAAATAAACACTGCTAGTCCACACTGGGATTCTAACCTTTGCCTTACTTTGAACCCAATACCCTCATGGACCTTGGAAGAGACTCTAAGTAAACTATATGACCCAGGGTTCAAACATTCATGGTGGCATCTCCCTTTCTGCTAATCATTTTGTTTACTAACATGCGAAAATTAATTTCCTATATGATTTAGGAAATCCTTGTCTGCAATTCTGCTGTAAGCCAGACTTTTACAAAGGTGCAGACACAGCATGTCAAGTGGCACGATGCGATTCCTTCTTGTTGCAAGCTCAACAATTTCAAAAGGTTGCCTCGGTTCCCAATTTATATGAAGAGTTCTTGCCTGAAATTTGGAAAGTATGTCTGTCATTTCCTCTGAAAAGATATGATCCACACCGCAAATGGAACACTGCAATTGGTTTTCTTGCAACCTGAACTCTTTTCAAGGAAGGGTCCGTTGAAATTTCAACAAATGAGTCTTGTCAGAAGAGGGAATAACCCCACCTCTTTCACCAAAGGTCAGAACATACAGGGAAGACCTGTAAGTTATTGCCAAAACCTATCTCCTGAGTTCGGGCTCCTTACATATTTGTCACTTTACCTGTACACTAACCTTTTAAGATTTAGCAAAACAAATTGCCTCCAAAGCTTCTGATCCTGATGAAGTGAACTAGAAGAGAAGATGAGCTAACCCATATGACTGTAGGTGTGCCAAAGGGGATGGAATTAGTCAGTTTGTAAAACGTGTGTTAGAAAGCTTGTAGAAAAAAGTCGGCCTTGTTCCTTTTCTGCGAGATTTTCCAAAAGTCCATGTGAGGTTGCTGTTGAGAAGGCCCTTTGAAGAGCCTAGTAAATGAAAAGACCCAAGAGCTTGTTTTGGCAGGCCTGACCAATGTGCCATGATGGACAAAGTGAAAAAGCTCTGTCAGAAGTGGGATTTGAACCCACGCCTCCATTCGGAGACCAGAAGGCCCATGAGAAGGGAAGAGAAGCCTCTTGAGTCTGGCGCCTTAGACCACTCGGCCATCCTGACAAGCGGTGTATTATATGCCCATGCAGCTGGCACAATGACTATACTTAACAGAGAAGAGACAACCACAAACTTAGCCTAGAAGACTTCATGAACACTGCAAGGCATGTTTTTTTCTCTGAAAACACTCATCAAACTGCCATTTTGGATCACTGCAATACCTTAGACAGCAATGTCATGTGCCTGCTCTAACAAATGAAATCCTTTGTGCTCCTTGAGCGTCTTTTCCTATGCGGTGGCTGTTTCCAGTGGAAAATGGTTTCTTCATAAAGAGGCATGTGACCGCGTGGCCTAATGGATAAGGCGTCTGACTTTGGATCAGAAGATTGAGGGTTCGAGTCCCTTCGTGGTCGTTGAGCTCTGTTCTTGTCACTTCTGTAGAGTATTTGCTCCTCTTGTTGTAAATGTCCTCGGAGACTTTGCAAAAGCCTGTGCTTCCTCACTCATGCTTATCATTCAATCCCTGCCCTTGACTGTTTACAGCTACAAAGGTGGCTGCTTTTGCTGAGCTTTCACCACCATGTCAATGATGCTAACTCTTTTCTTACAACTTGTGCAAGTCCCAGCAAAGTTTTTACATCAACCTCAAATAAACACTGCTAGTCCACACTGGGATTCTAACCTTTGCCTTACTTTGAACCCAATACCCTGATGGACCTTGGAAGAGACTCTAAGTAAACTATATGACCCAGGGTTCAAACATTCATGGTGGCATCTCCCTTTCTGCTAAGCATTTTGTGTACTAACATGAGAAAATTAATTTCCTATATGATTTAGGAAATCCTTGTCTGCAATTCTGCTGTAAGCCAGACTTTTACAAAGGTGCAGACACAGCATGTCAAGTGGCACGATGCGATTCCTTCTTGTTGCAAGCTCAACAATTTCAAAAGGTTGCCTCGGTTCCCAATTTATATGAAGAGTTCTTGCCTGATATTTGGAAAGTATGTCTGTCATTTCCTCTGAAAAGATATGATCCACACCGCAAATGGAACACTGCAATTGGTTTTCTTGCAACCTGAACTCTTTTCAAGGAAGGGTCCGTTGAAATTTCAACAAATGAGTCTTGTCAGAAGAGGGAATAACCCCACCTCTTTCACCAAAGGTCAGAACATACAGGGAAGACCTGTAAGTTATTGCCAAAACCTATCTCCTGAGTTCGGTCTCCTTACATATTTGTCACTTTACCTGTACACTAACCTTTTAAGATTTAGCAAAACAAATTGCCTCCAAAGCTTCTGATCCTGATGAAGTGAACTAGAAGAGAAGATGAGCTAACCCATATGACTGTAGGTGTGCCAAAGGG
This sequence comes from Hyperolius riggenbachi, assembly GCF_040937935.1. Lineage (NCBI taxonomy): Eukaryota > Metazoa > Chordata > Amphibia > Anura > Hyperoliidae > Hyperolius > Hyperolius riggenbachi. The sequence continues at coordinate 89,490,619 of NC_090653.1, read as the reverse complement.
GATGGAATTTGTCAGTTTGTAAAACGTGTGTTAGAAAGCTTGTAGAAAAAAGTCGGCCTTGTTCCTTTTCTGCGAGATTTTCCAAAAGTCCATGTGAGGTTGCTGTTGAGAAGGCCCTTTGAAGAGCCTAGTAAATGAAAAGACCCAAGAGCTTGTTTTGGCAGGCCTGACCAATGTGCCATGATGGACAAAGTGAAAAAGCTCTGTCAGAAGTGGGATTTGAACCCACGCCTCCATTCAGAGACCAGAAGGCCCATGAGAAGGGAAGAGAAGCCTCTTGAGTCTGGCGCCTTAGACCACTCGGCCATCCTGACAAGCGGTGTATTATGTGCCCATGCAGCTGGCACAATGACTATACTTAACAGAGAAGAGACAACCACAAACTTAGCCTAGAAGACTTCATGAACACTGCAAGGCATGTTTTTTTCTCTGAAAACACTCATCAAACTGCCATTTTGGATCACTGCAATACCTTAGACAGCAATGTCATGTGCCTGCTCTAACAAATGAAATCCTTTGTGCTCCTTGAGCGTCTTTTCCTATGCGGTGGCTGTTTCCAGTGGAAAATGGTTTCTTCATAAAGAGGCATGAGACCGCGTGGCCTAATGGATAAGGCGTCTGACTTCGGATCAGAAGATTGAGGGTTCGAGTCCCTTCGTGGTCGTTGAGCTCTGTTCTTGTCACTTCTGTAGAGTATTTGCTCCTCTTGTTGTAAATGTCCTCGGAGACTTTGCAAAAGCCTGTGCTTCCTCACTCATGCTTATCATTCAATCCCTGCCCTTGACTGTTTACAGCTACAAAGGTGGCTGCTTTTGCTGAGCTTTCACCACAATGTCAATGACGCTAACTCTTTTCTTACAACTTGTGCAAGTCCCAGCAAAGTTTTTACATCAACCTCAAATAAACACTGCTAGTCCACACTGGGATTCTAACCTTTGCCTTACTTTGAACCCAATACCCTGATGGACCTTGGAAGAGACTCTAAGTAAACTATATGACCCAGGGTTCAAACATTCATGGTGGCATCTCCCTTTCTGCTAAGCATTTTGTGTACTAACATGAAAAAATTAATTTCCTATATGATTTAGGAAATCCTTGTCTGCAATTCTGCTGTAAGCCAGACTTTTACAAAGGTGCAGACACAGCATGTCAAGTGGCACGATGCGATTCCTTCTTGTTGCAAGCTCAACAATTTCAAAAGGTTGCCTCGGTTCCCAATTTATATGAAGAGTTCTTGCCTGATATTTGGAAAGTATGTCTGTCATTTCCTCTGAAAAGATATGATCCACACCGCAAATGGAACACTGCAATTGGTTTTCTTGCAACCTGAACTCTTTTCAAGGAAGGGTCCGTTGAAATTTCAACAAATGAGTCTTGTCAGAAGAGGGAATAACCCCACCTCTTTCACCAAAGGTCAGAACATACAGGGAAGACCTGTAAGTTATTGCCAAAACCTATCTCCTGAGTTCGGTCTCCTTACATATTTGTCACTTTACCTGTACACTAACCTTTTAAGATTTAGCAAAACAAATTGCCTCCAAAGCTTCTGATCCTGATGAAGTGAACTAGAAGAGAAGATGAGCTAACCCATATGACTGTAGGTGTGCCAAAGGGGATGGAATTTGTCAGTTTGTAAAACGTGTGTTAGAAAGCTTGTAGAAAAAAGTCGGCCTTGTTCCTTTTCTGCGAGATTTTCCAAAAGTCCATGTGAGGTTGCTGTTGAGAAGGCCCTTTGAAGAGCCTAGTAAATGAAAAGACCCAAGAGCTTGTTTTGGCAGGCCTGACCAATGTGCCATGATGGACAAAGTGAAAAAGCTCTGACAGAAGTGGGATTTGAACCCACGCCTCCATTCGGAGACCAGAAGGTCCATGAGAAGGGAAGAGAAGCCTCTTGAGTCTGGCGCCTTAGACCACTCGGCCATCCTGACAAGCGGTGTACTATGTACCCATGCAGCTGGCACAATGACTATACTTAACAGAGAAGAGACAACCACAAACTTAGCCTAGAAGACTTCATGAACACTGCAAGGCATGTTTTTTTCTCTGAAAACACTCATCAAACTGCCATTTTGGATCACTGCAATACCTTAGACAGCAATGTCATGTGCCTGCTCTAACAAATGAAATCCTTTGTGCTCCTTGAGCGTCTTTTCCTATGCGGTGGCTGTTTCCAGTGGAAAATGGTTTCTTCATAAAGAGGCATGAGACCGCGTGGCCTAATGGATAAGGCGTCTGACTTCGGATCAGAAGATTGAGGGTTCGAGTCCCTTCGTGGTCGTTGAGCTCTGTTCTTGTCACTTCTGTAGAGTATTTGCTCCTCTTGTTGTAAATGTCCTCGGAGACTTTGCAAAAGCCTGTGCTTCCTCACTCATGCTTATCATTCAATCCCTGCCCTTGACTGTTTACAGCTACAAAGGTGGCTGCTTTTGCTGAGCTTTCACCACAATGTCAATGACGCTAACTCTTTTCTTACAACTTGTGCAAGTCCCAGCAAAGTTTTTACATCAACCTCAAATAAACACTGCTAGTCCACACTGGGATTCTAACCTTTGCCTTACTTTGAACCCAATACCCTAATGGACCTTGGAAGAGACTCTAAGTAAACTATATGACCCAGGGTTCAAACATTCATGGTGGCATCTCCCTTTCTGCTAAGCATTTTGTTTACTAACATGCGAAAATTAATTTCCTATATGATTTAGGAAATCCTTGTCTGCAATTCTGCTGTAAGCCAGACTTTTACAAAGGTGCAGACACAGCATGTCAAGTGGCACGATGCGATTCCTTCTTGTTGCAAGCTCAACAATTTCAAAAGGTTGCCTCGGTTCCCAATTTATATGAAGAGTTCTTGCCTGAAATTTGGAAAGTATGTCTGTCATTTCCTCTGAAAAGATATGATCCACACCGCAAATGGAACACTGCAATTGGTTTTCTTGCAACCTGAACTCTTTTCAAGGAAGGGTCCGTTGAAATTTCAACAAATGAGTCTTGTCAGAAGAGGGAATAACCCCACCTCTTTCACCAAAGGTCAGAACATACAGGGAAGACCTGTAAGTTATTGCCAAAACCTATCTCCTGAGTTCGGGCTCCTTACATATTTGTCACTTTACCTGTACACTAACCTTTTAAGATTTAGCAAAACAAATTGCCTCCAAAGCTTCTGATCCTGATGAAGTGAACTAGAAGAGAAGATGAGCTAACCCATATGACTGTAGGTGTGCCAAAGGGGATGGAATTAGTCAGTTTGTAAAACGTGTGTTAGAAAGCTTGTAGAAAAAAGTCGGCCTTGTTCCTTTTCTGCGAGATTTTCCAAAAGTCCATGTGAGGTTGCTGTTGAGAAGGCCCTTTGAAGAGCCTAGTAAATGAAAAGACCCAAGAGCTTGTTTTGGCAGGCCTGACCAATGTGCCATGATGGACAAAGTGAAAAAGCTCTGTCAGAAGTGGGATTTGAACCCACGCCTCCATTCAGAGACCAGAAGGCCCATGAGAAGGGAAGAGAAGCCTCTTGAGTCTGGCGCCTTAGACCACTCGGCCATCCTGACAAGCGGTGTATTATATGCCCATGCAGCTGGCACAATGACTATACTTAACAGAGAAGAGACAACCACAAACTTAGCCTAGAAGACTTCATGAACACTGCAAGGCATGTTTTTTTCTCTGAAAACACTCATCAAACTGCCATTTTGGATCACTGCAATACCTTAGACAGCAATGTCATGTGCCTGCTCTAACAAATGAAATCCTTTGTGCTCCTTGAGCGTCTTTTCCTATGCGGTGGCTGTTTCCAGTGGAAAATGGTTTCTTCATAAAGAGGCATGTGACCGCGTGGCCTAATGGATAAGGCGTCTGACTTTGGATCAGAAGATTGAGGGTTCGAGTCCCTTCGTGGTCGTTGAGCTCTGTTCTTGTCACTTCTGTAGAGTATTTGCTCCTCTTGTTGTAAATGTCCTCGGAGACTTTGCAAAAGCCTGTGCTTCCTCACTCATGCTTATCATTCAATCCCTGCCCTTGACTGTTTACAGCTACAAAGGTGGCTGCTTTTGCTGAGCTTTCACCACCATGTCAATGATGCTAACTCTTTTCTTACAACTTGTGCAAGTCCCAGCAAAGTTTTTACATCAACCTCAAATAAACACTGCTAGTCCACACTGGGATTCTAACCTTTGCCTTACTTTGAACCCAATACCCTGATGGACCTTGGAAGAGACTCTAAGTAAACTATATGACCCAGGGTTCAAACATTCATGGTGGCATCTCCCTTTCTGCTAAGCATTTTGTGTACTAACATGAGAAAATTAATTTCCTATATGATTTAGGAAATCCTTGTCTGCAATTCTGCTGTAAGCCAGACTTTTACAAAGGTGCAGACACAGCATGTCAAGTGGCACGATGCGATTCCTTCTTGTTGCAAGCTCAACAATTTCAAAAGGTTGCCTCGGTTCCCAATTTATATGAAGAGTTCTTGCCTGATATTTGGAAAGTATGTCTGTCATTTCCTCTGAAAAGATATGATCCACACCGCAAATGGAACACTGCAATTGGTTTTCTTGCAACCTGAACTCTTTTCAAGGAAGGGTCCGTTGAAATTTCAACAAATGAGTCTTGTCAGAAGAGGGAATAACCCCACCTCTTTCACCAAAGGTCAGAACATACAGGGAAGACCTGTAAGTTATTGCCAAAACCTATCTCCTGAGTTCGGTCTCCTTACATATTTGTCACTTTACCTGTACACTAACCTTTTAAGATTTAGCAAAACAAATTGCCTCCAAAGCTTCTGATCCTGATGAAGTGAACTAGAAGAGAAGATGAGCTAACCCATATGACTGTAGGTGTGCCAAAGGGGATGGAATTTGTCAGTTTGTAAAACGTGTGTTAGAAAGCTTGTAGAAAAAAGTCGGCCTTGTTCCTTTTCTGCGAGATTTTCCAAAAGTCCATGTGAGGTTGCTGTTGAGAAGGCCCTTTGAAGAGCCTAGTAAATGAAAAGACCCAAGAGCTTGTTTTGGCAGGCCTGACCAATGTGCCATGATGGACAAAGTGAAAAAGCTCTGTCAGAAGTGGGATTTGAACCCACGCCTCCATTCAGAGACCAGAAGGCCCATGAGAAGGGAAGAGAAGCCTCTTGAGTCTGGCGCCTTAGACCACTCGGCCATCCTGACAAGCGGTGTATTATGTGCCCATGCAGCTGGCACAATGACTATACTTAACAGAGAAGAGACAACCACAAACTTAGCCTAGAAGACTTCATGAACACTGCAAGGCATGTTTTTTTCTCTGAAAACACTCATCAAACTGCCATTTTGGATCACTGCAATACCTTAGACAGCAATGTCATGTGCCTGCTCTAACAAATGAAATCCTTTGTGCTCCTTGAGCGTCTTTTCCTATGCGGTGGCTGTTTCCAGTGGAAAATGGTTTCTTCATAAAGAGGCATGAGACCGCGTGGCCTAATGGATAAGGCGTCTGACTTCGGATCAGAAGATTGAGGGTTTGAGTCCCTTCGTGGTCGTTGAGCTCTGTTCTTGTCACTTCTGTAGAGTATTTGCTCCTCTTGTTGTAAATGTCCTCGGAGACTTTGCAAAAGCCTGTGCTTCCTCACTCATGCTTATCATTCAATCCCTGCCCTTGACTGTTTACAGCTACAAAGGTGGCTGCTTTTGCTGAGCTTTCACCACCATGTCAATGACGCTAACTCTTTTCTTACAACTTGTGCAAGTCCCAGCAAAGTTTTTACATCAACCTCAAATAAACACTGCTAGTCCACACTGGGATTCTAACCTTTGCCTTACTTTGAACCCAATACCCTGATGGACCTTGGAAGAGACTCTAAGTAAACTATATGACCCAGGGTTCAAACATTCATGGTGGCATCTCCCTTTCTGCTAAGCATTTTGTGTACTAACATGAGAAAATTAATTTCCTATATGATTTAGGAAATCCTTGTCTGCAATTCTGCTGTAAGCCAGACTTTTACAAAGGTGCAGACACAGCATGTCAAGTGGCACGATGCGATTCCTTCTTGTTGCAAGCTCAACAATTTCAAAAGGTTGCCTCGGTTCCCAATTTATATGAAGAGTTCTTGCCTGAAATTTGGAAAGTATGTCTGTCATTTCCTCTGAAAAGATATGATCCACACCGCAAATGGAACACTGCAATTGGTTTTCTTGCAACCTGAACTCTTTTCAAGGAAGGGTCCGTTGAAATTTCAACAAATGAGTCTTGTCAGAAGAGGGAATAACCCCACCTCTTTCACCAAAGGTCAGAACATACAGGGAAGACCTGTAAGTTATTGCCAAAACCTATCTCCTGAGTTCGGTCTCCTTACATATTTGTCACTTTACCTGTACACTAACCTTTTAAGATTTAGCAAAACAAATTGCCTCCAAAGCTTCTGATCCTGATGAAGTGAACTAGAAGAGAAGATGAGCTAACCCATATGACTGTAGGTGTGCCAAAGGGGATGGAATTTGTCAGTTTGTAAAACGTGTGTTAGAAAGCTTGTAGAAAAAAGTCGGCCTTGTTCCTTTTCTGCGAGATTTTCCAAAAGTCCATGTGAGGTTGCTGTTGAGAAGGCCCTTTGAAGAGCCTAGTAAATGAAAAGACCCAAGAGCTTGTTTTGGCAAGCCTGACCAATGTGCCATGATGGACAAAGTGAAAAAGCTCTGTCAGAAGTGGGATTTGAACCCACGCCTCCATTCGGAGACCAGAAGGCCCATGAGAAGGGAAGAGAAGCCTCTTGAGTCTGGCGCCTTAGACCACTCGGCCATCCTGACAAGCGGTGTACTATGTACCCATGCAGCTGGCACAATGACTATACTTAACAGAGAAGAGACAACCACAAACTTAGCCTAGAAGACTTCATGAACACTGCAAGGCATGTTTTTTTCTCTGAAAACACTCATCAAACTGTCATTTTGGATCACTGCAATACCTTAGACAGCAATGTCATGTGCCTGCTCTAACAAATGAAATCCTTTGTGCTCCTTGAGCGTCTTTTCCTATGCGGTGGCTGTTTCCAGTGGAAAATGGTTTCTTCATAAAGAGGCATGAGACTGCGTGGCCTAATGGATAAGGCGTCTGACTTCGGATCAGAAGATTGAGGGTTCGAGTCCCTTCGTGGTCGTTGAGTTCTGTTCTTGTCACTTCTGTAGAGTATTTGCTCCTCTTGTTGTAAATGTCCTCGGAGACTTTGCAAAAGCCTGTGCTTCCTCACTCATGCTTATCATTCAATCCCTGCCCTTGACTGTTTACAGCTACAAAGGTGGCTGCTTTTGCTGAGCTTTCACCACAATGTCAATGACGCTAACTCTTTTCTTACAACTTGTGCAAGTCCCAGCAAAGTTTTTACATCAACCTCAAATAAACACTGCTAGTCCACACTGGGATTCTAACCTTTGCCTTACTTTGAACCCAATACCCTAATGGACCTTGGAAGAGACTCTAAGTAAACTATATGACCCAGGGTTCAAACATTCATGGTGGCATCTCCCTTTCTGCTAAGCATTTTGTTTACTAACATGAGAAAATTAATTTCCTATATGATTTAGGAAATCCTTGTCTGCAATTCTGCTGTAAGCCAGACTTTTACAAAGGTGCAGACACAGCATGTCAAGTGGCACGATGCGATTCCTTCTTGTTGCAAGCTCAACAATTTCAAAAGGTTGCCTCGGTTCCCAATTTATATGAAGAGTTCTTGCCTGAAATTTGGAAAGTATGTCTGTCATTTCCTCTGAAAGGATATGATCCACACCGCAAATGGAACACTGCAATTGGTTTTCTTGCAACCAGAACTCTTTTCAAGGAAGGGTCCGTTGAAATTTCAACAAATGAGTCTTGTCAGAAGAGGGAATAACCCCACCTCTTTCACCAAAGGTCAGAACATACAGGGAAGACCTGTAAGTTATTGCCAAAACCTATCTCCTGAGTTCGGTCTCCTTACATATTTGTCACTTTACCTGTACACTAACCTTTTAAGATTTAGCAAAACAAATTGCCTCCAAAGCTTCTGATCCTGATGAAGTGAACTAGAAGAGAAGATGAGCTAACCCATATGACTGTAGGTGTGCCAAAGGGGATGGAATTTGTCAGTTTGTAAAACGTGTGTTAGAAAGCTTGTAGAAAAAAGTCGGCCTTGTTCCTTTTCTGCGAGATTTTCCAAAAGTCCATGTGAGGTTGCTGTTGAGAAGGCCCTTTGAAGAGCCTAGTAAATGAAAAGACCCAAGAGCTTGTTTTGGCAGGCCTGACCAATGTGCCATGATGGACAAAGTGAAAAAGCTCTGTCAGAAGTGGGATTTGAACCCACGCCTCCAATCGGAGACCAGAAGGCCCATGAGAAGGGAAGAGAAGCCTCTTGAGTCTGGCGCCTTAGACCACTCGGCCATCCTGACAAGCGGTGTACTATGTACCCATGCAGCTGGCACAATGACTATACTTAACAGAGAAGAGACAACCACAAACTTAGCCTAGAAGACTTCATGAACACTGCAAGGCATGTTTTTTTCTCTGAAAACACTCATCAAACTGCCATTTTGGATCACTGCAATACCTTAGACAGCAATGTCATGTGCCTGCTCTAACAAATGAAATCCTTTGTGCTCCTTGAGCGTCTTTTCCTATGCGGTGGCTGTTTCCAGTGGAAAATGGTTTCTTCATAAAGAGGCATGAGACTGCGTGGCCTAATGGATAAGGCGTCTGACTTTGGATCAGAAGATTGAGGGTTCGAGTCCCTTCGTGGTCGTTGAGCTCTGTTCTTGTCACTTCTGTAGAGTATTTGCTCCTCTTGTTGTAAATGTCCTCGGAGACTTTGCAAAAGCCTGTGCTTCCTCACTCATGCTTATCATTCAATCCCTGCCCTTGACTGTTTACAGCTACAAAGGTGGCTGCTTTTGCTGAGCTTTCACCACCATGTCAATGATGCTAACTCTTTTCTTACAACTTGTGCAAGTCCCAGCAAAGTTTTTACATCAACCTCAAATAAACACTGCTAGTCCACACTGGGATTCTAACCTTTGCCTTACTTTGAACCCAATACCCTGATGGACCTTGGAAGAGACTCTAAGTAAACTATATGACCCAGGGTTCAAACATTCATGGTGGCATCTCCCTTTCTGCTAAGCATTTTGTGTACTAACATGAGAAAATTAATTTCCTATATGATTTAGGAAATCCTTGTCTGCAATTCTGCTGTAAGCCAGACTTTTACAAAGGTGCAGACACAGCATGTCAAGTGGCACGATGCGATTCCTTCTTGTTGCAAGCTCAACAATTTCAAAAGGTTGCCTCGGTTCCCAATTTATATGAAGAGTTCTTGCCTGATATTTGGAAAGTATGTCTGTCATTTCCTCTGAAAAGATATGATCCACACCGCAAATGGAACACTGCAATTGGTTTTCTTGCAACCTGAACTCTTTTCAAGGAAGGGTCCGTTGAAATTTCAACAAATGAGTCTTGTCAGAAGAGGGAATAACCCCACCTCTTTCACCAAAGGTCAGAACATACAGGGAAGACCTGTAAGTTATTGCCAAAACCTATCTCCTGAGTTCGGTCTCCTTACATATTTGTCACTTTACCTGTACACTAACCTTTTAAGATTTAGCAAAACAAATTGCCTCCAAAGCTTCTGATCCTGATGAAGTGAACTAGAAGAGAAGATGAGCTAACCCATATGACTGTAGGTGTGCCAAAGGGGATGGAATTTGTCAGTTTGTAAAACGTGTGTTAGAAAGCTTGTAGAAAAAAGTCGGCCTTGTTCCTTTTCTGCGAGATTTTCCAAAAGTCCATGTGAGGTTGCTGTTGAGAAGGCCCTTTGAAGAGCCTAGTAAATGAAAAGACCCAAGAGCTTGTTTTGGCAGGCCTGACCAATGTGCCATGATGGACAAAGTGAAAAAGCTCTGACAGAAGTGGGATTTGAACCCACGCCTCCATTCGGAGACCAGAAGGCCCATGAGAAGGGAAGAGAAGCCTCTTGAGTCTGGCGCCTTAGACCACTCGGCCATCCTGACAAGCGGTGTACTATGTACCCATGCAGCTGGCACAATGACTATACTTAACAGAGAAGAGACAACCACAAACTTAGCCTAGAAGACTTCATGAACACTGCAAGGCATGTTTTTTTCTCTGAAAACACTCATCAAACTGCCATTTTGGATCACTGCAATACCTTAGACAGCAATGTCATGTGCCTGCTCTAACAAATGAAATCCTTTGTGCTCCTTGAGCGTCTTTTCCTATGCGGTGGCTGTTTCCAGTGGAAAATGGTTTCTTCATAAAGAGGCATGAGACCGCGTGGCCTAATGGATAAGGCGTCTGACTTCGGATCAGAAGATTGAGGGTTTGAGTCCCTTCGTGGTCGTTGAGCTCTGTTCTTGTCACTTCTGTAGAGTATTTGCTCCTCTTGTTGTAAATGTCCTCGGAGACTTTGCAAAAGCCTGTGCTTCCTCACTCATGCTTATCATTCAATCCCTGCCCTTGACTGTTTACAGCTACAAAGGTGGCTGCTTTTGCTGAGCTTTCACCACAATGTCAATGACGCTAACTCTTTTCTTACAACTTGTGCAAGTCCCAGCAAAGTTTTTACATCAACCTCAAATAAACACTGCTAGTCCACACTGGGATTCTAACCTTTGCCTTACTTTGAACCCAATACCCTAATGGACCTTGGAAGAGACTCTAAGTAAACTATATGACCCAGGGTTCAAACATTCATGGTGGCATCTCCCTTTCTGCTAAGCATTTTGTTTACTAACATGCGAAAATTAATTTCCTATATGATTTAGGAAATCCTTGTCTGCAATTCTGCTGTAAGCCAGACTTTTACAAAGGTGCAGACACAGCATGTCAAGTGGCACGATGCGATTCCTTCTTGTTGCAAGCTCAACAATTTCAAAAGGTTGCCTCGGTTCCCAATTTATATGAAGAGTTCTTGCCTGAAATTTGGAAAGTATGTCTGTCATTTCCTCTGAAAAGATATGATCCACACCGCAAATGGAACACTGCAATTGGTTTTCTTGCAACCTGAACTCTTTTCAAGGAAGGGTCCGTTGAAATTTCAACAAATGAGTCTTGTCAGAAGAGGGAATAACCCCACCTCTTTCACCAAAGGTCAGAACATACAGGGAAGACCTGTAAGTTATTGCCAAAACCTATCTCCTGAGTTCGGGCTCCTTACATATTTGTCACTTTACCTGTACACTAACCTTTTAAGATTTAGCAAAACAAATTGCCTCCAAAGCTTCTGATCCTGATGAAGTGAACTAGAAGAGAAGATGAGCTAACCCATATGACTGTAGGTGTGCCAAAGGGGATGGAATTAGTCAGTTTGTAAAACGTGTGTTAGAAAGCTTGTAGAAAAAAGTCGGCCTTGTTCCTTTTCTGCGAGATTTTCAAAAAGTCCATGTGAGGTTGCTGTTGAGAAGGCCCTTTGAAGAGCCTAGTAAATGAAAAGACCCAAGAGCTTGTTTTGGCAGGCCTGACCAATGTGCCATGATGGACAAAGTGAAAAAGCTCTGTCAGAAGTGGGATTTGAACCCACGCCTCCATTCGGAGACCAGAAGGCCCATGAGAAGGGAAGAGAAGCCTCTTGAGTCTGGCGCCTTAGACCACTCGGCCATCCTGACAAGCGGTGTGTTATATGCCCATGCAGCTGGCACAATGACTATACTTAACAGAGAAGAGACAACCACAAACTTAGCCTAGAAGACTTCATGAACACTGCAAGGCATGTTTTTTTCTCTGAAAACACTCATCAAACTGCCATTTTGGATCACTGCAATACCTTAGACAGCAATGTCATGTGCCTGCTCTAACAAATGAAATCCTTTGTGCTCCTTGAGCGTCTTTTCCTATGCGGTGGCTGTTTCCAGTGGAAAATGGTTTCTTCATAAAGAGGCATGAGACCGCGTGGCCTAATGGATAAGGCGTCTGACTTTGGATCAGAAGATTGAGGGTTCGAGTCCCTTCGTGGTCGTTGAGCTCTGTTCTTGTCACTTCTGTAGAGTATTTGCTCCTCTTGTTGTAAATGTCCTCGGAGACTTTGCAAAAGCCTGTGCTTCCTCACTCATGCTTATCATTCAATCCCTGCCCTTGACTGTTTACAGCTACAAAGGTGGCTGCTTTTGCTGAGCTTTCACCACCATGTCAATGATGCTAACTCTTTTCTTACAACTTGTGCAAGTCCCAGCAAAGTTTTTACATCAACCTCAAATAAACACTGCTAGTCCACACTGGGATTCTAACCTTTGCCTTACTTTGAACCCAATACCCTGATGGACCTTGGAAGAGACTCTAAGTAAACTATATGACCCAGGGTTCAAACATTCATGGTGGCATCTCCCTTTCTGCTAAGCATTTTGTGTACTAACATGAGAAAATTAATTTCCTATATGATTTAGGAAATCCTTGTCTGCAATTCTGCTGTAAGCCAGACTTTTACAAAGGTGCAGACACAGCATGTCAAGTGGCACGATGCGATTCCTTCTTGTTGCAAGCTCAACAATTTCAAAAGGTTGCCTCGGTTCCCAATTTATATGAAGAGTTCTTGCCTGATATTTGGAAAGTATGTCTGTCATTTCCTCTGAAAAGATATGATCCACACCGCAAATGGAACACTGCAATTGGTTTTCTTGCAACCTGAACTCTTTTCAAGGAAGGGTCCGTTGAAATTTCAACAAATGAGTCTTGTCAGAAGAGGGAATAACCCCACCTCTTTCACCAAAGGTCAGAACATACAGGGAAGACCTGTAAGTTATTGCCAAAACCTATCTCCTGAGTTCGGGCTCCTTACATATTTGTCACTTTACCTGTACACTAACCTTTTAAGATTTAGCAAAACAAATTGCCTCCAAAGCTTCTGATCCTGATGAAGTGAACTAGAAGAGAAGATGAGCTAACCCATATGACTGTAGGTGTGCCAAAGGGGATGGAATTAGTCAGTTTGTAAAACGTGTGTTAGAAAGCTTGTAGAAAAAAGTCGGCCTTGTTCCTTTTCTGCGAGATTTTCCAAAAGTCCATGTGAGGTTGCTGTTGAGAAGGCCCTTTGAAGAGCCTAGTAAATGAAAAGACCCAAGAGCTTGTTTTGGCAGGCCTGACCAATGTGCCATGATGGACAAAGTGAAAAAGCTCTGTCAGAAGTGGGATTTGAACCCACGCCTCCATTCGGAGACCAGAAGGCCCATGAGAAGGGAAGAGAAGCCTCTTGAGTCTGGCGCCTTAGACCACTCGGCCATCCTGACAAGCGGTGTGTTATATGCCCATGCAGCTGGCACAATGACTATACTTAACAGAGAAGAGACAACCACAAACTTAGCCTAGAAGACTTCATGAACACTGCAAGGCATGTTTTTTTCTCTGAAAACACTCATCAAACTGCCATTTTGGATCACTGCAATACCTTAGACAGCAATGTCATGTGCCTGCTCTAACAAATGAAATCCTTTGTGCTCCTTGAGCGTCTTTTCCTATGCGGTGGCTGTTTCCAGTGGAAAATGGTTTCTTCATAAAGAGGCATGAGACCGCGTGGCCTAATGGATAAGGCGTCTGACTTTGGATCAGAAGATTGAGGGTTCGAGTCCCTTCGTGGTCGTTGAGCTCTGTTCTTGTCACTTCTGTAGAGTATTTGCTCCTCTTGTTGTAAATGTCCTCGGAGACTTTGCAAAAGCCTGTGCTTCCTCACTCATGCTTATCATTCAATCCCTGCCCTTGACTGTTTACAGCTACAAAGGTGGCTGCTTTTGCTGAGCTTTCACCACCATGTCAATGATGCTAACTCTTTTCTTACAACTTGTGCAAGTCCCAGCAAAGTTTTTACATCAACCTCAAATAAACACTGCTAGTCCACACTGGGATTCTAACCTTTGCCTTACTTTGAACCCAATACCCTGATGGACCTTGGAAGAGACTCTAAGTAAACTATATGACCCAGGGTTCAAACATTCATGGTGGCATCTCCCTTTCTGCTAAGCATTTTGTGTACTAACATGAGAAAATTAATTTCCTATATGATTTAGGAAATCCTTGTCTGCAATTCTGCTGTAAGCCAGACTTTTACAAAGGTGCAGACACAGCATGTCAAGTGGCACGATGCGATTCCTTCTTGTTGCAAGCTCAACAATTTCAAAAGGTTGCCTCGGTTCCCAATTTATATGAAGAGTTCTTGCCTGATATTTGGAAAGTATGTCTGTCATTTCCTCTGAAAAGATATGATCCACACCGCAAATGGAACACTGCAATTGGTTTTCTTGCAACCTGAACTCTTTTCAAGGAAGGGTCCGTTGAAATTTCAACAAATGAGTCTTGTCAGAAGAGGGAATAACCCCACCTCTTTCACCAAAGGTCAGAACATACAGGGAAGACCTGTAAGTTATTGCCAAAACCTATCTCCTGAGTTCGGTCTCCTTACATATTTGTCACTTTACCTGTACACTAACCTTTTAAGATTTAGCAAAACAAATTGCCTCCAAAGCTTCTGATCCTGATGAAGTGAACTAGAAGAGAAGATGAGCTAACCCATATGACTGTAGGTGTGCCAAAGGGGATGGAATTTGTCAGTTTGTAAAACGTGTGTTAGAAAGCTTGTAGAAAAAAGTCGGCCTTGTTCCTTTTCTGCGAGATTTTCCAAAAGTCCATGTGAGGTTGCTGTTGAGAAGGCCCTTTGAAGAGCCTAGTAAATGAAAAGACCCAAGAGCTTGTTTTGGCAGGCCTGACCAATGTGCCATGATGGACAAAGTGAAAAAGCTCTGACAGAAGTGGGATTTGAACCCACGCCTCCATTCGGAGACCAGAAGGCCCATGAGAAGGGAAGAGAAGCCTCTTGAGTCTGGCGCCTTAGACCACTCGGCCATCCTGACAAGCGGTGTACTATGTACCCATGCAGCTGGCACAATGACTATACTTAACAGAGAAGAGACAACCACAAACTTAGCCTAGAAGACTTCATGAACACTGCAAGGCATGTTTTTTTCTCTGAAAACACTCATCAAACTGCCATTTTGGATCACTGCAATACCTTAGACAGCAATGTCATGTGCCTGCTCTAACAAATGAAATCCTTTGTGCTCCTTGAGCGTCTTTTCCTATGCGGTGGCTGTTTCCAGTGGAAAATGGTTTCTTCATAAAGAGGCATGAGACCGCGTGGCCTAATGGATAAGGCGTCTGACTTCGGATCAGAAGATTGAGGGTTCGAGTCCCTTCGTGGTCGTTGAGCTCTGTTCTTGTCACTTCTGTAGAGTATTTGCTCCTCTTGTTGTAAATGTCCTCGGAGACTTTGCAAAAGCCTGTGCTTCCTCACTCATGCTTATCATTCAATCCCTGCCCTTGACTGTTTACAGCTACAAAGGTGGCTGCTTTTGCTGAGCTTTCACCACAATGTCAATGACGCTAACTCTTTTCTTACAACTTGTGCAAGTCCCAGCAAAGTTTTTACATCAACCTCAAATAAACACTGCTAGTCCACACTGGGATTCTAACCTTTGCCTTACTTTGAACCCAATACCCTGATGGACCTTGGAAGAGACTCTAAGTAAACTATATGACCCAGGGTTCAAACATTCATGGTGGCATCTCCCTTTCTGCTAAGCATTTTGTGTACTAACATGAGAAAATTAATTTCCTATATGATTTAGGAAATCCTTGTCTGCAATTCTGCTGTAAGCCAGACTTTTACAAAGGTGCAGACACAGCATGTCAAGTGGCACGATGCGATTCCTTCTTGTTGCAAGCTCAACAATTTCAAAAGGTTGCCTCGGTTCCCAATTTATATGAAGAGTTCTTGCCTGATATTTGGAAAGTATGTCTGTCATTTCCTCTGAAAAGATATGATCCACACCGCAAATGGAACACTGCAATTGGTTTTCTTGCAAGCTGAACTCTTTTCAAGGAAGGGTCCGTTGAAATTTCAACAAATGAGTCTTGTCAGAAGAGGGAATAACCCCACCTCTTTCACCAAAGGTCAGAACATACAGGGAAGACCTGTAAGTTATTGCCAAAACCTATCTCCTGAGTTCGGTCTCCTTACATATTTGTCACTTTACCTGTACACTAACCTTTTAAGATTTAGCAAAACAAATTGCCTCCAAAGCTTCTGATCCTGATGAAGTGAACTAGAAGAGAAGATGAGCTAACCCATATGACTGTAGGTGTGCCAAAGGGGATGGAATTTGTCAGTTTGTAAAACGTGTGTTAGAAAGCTTGTAGAAAAAAGTCGGCCTTGTTCCTTTTCTGCGAGATTTTCCAAAAGTCCATGTGAGGTTGCTGTTGAGAAGGCCCTTTGAAGAGCCTAGTAAATGAAAAGACCCAAGAGCTTGTTTTGGCAGGCCTGACCAATGTGCCATGATGGACAAAGTGAAAAAGCTCTGTCAGAAGTGGGATTTGAACCCACGCCTCCATTCGGAGACCAGAAGGCCCATGAGAAGGGAAGAAAAGCCTCTTGAGTCTGGCGCCTTAGACCACTCGGCCATCCTGACAAGCGGTGTATTATATGCCCATGCAGCTGGCACAATGACTATACTTAACAGAGAAGAGACAACCACAAACTTAGCCTAGAAGACTTCATGAACACTGCAAGGCATGTTTTTTTCTCTGAAAACACTCATCAAACTGCCATTTTGGATCACTGCAATACCTTAGACAGCAATGTCATGTGCCTGCTCTAACAAATGAAATCCTTTGTGCTCCTTGAGCGTCTTTTCCTATGCGGTGGCTGTTTCCAGTGGAAAATGGTTTCTTCATAAAGAGGCATGTGACCGCGTGGCCTAATAGATAAGGCGTCTGACTTTGGATCAGAAGATTGAGGGTTCGAGTCCCTTCGTGGTCGTTGAGCTCTGTTCTTGTCACTTCTGTAGAGTATTTGCTCCTCTTGTTGTAAATGTCCTCGGAGACTTTGCAAAAGCCTGTGCTTCCTCACTCATGCTTATCATTCAATCCCTGCCCTTGACTGTTTACAGCTACAAAGGTGGCTGCTTTTGCTGAGCTTTCACCACCATGTCAATGATGCTAACTCTTTTCTTACAACTTGTGCAAGTCCCAGCAAAGTTTTTACATCAACCTCAAATAAACACTGCTAGTCCACACTGGGAATCTAACCTTTGCCTTACTTTGAACCCAATACCCTGATGGACCTTGGAAGAGACTCTAAGTAAACTATATGACCCAGGGTTCAAACATTCATGGTGGCATCTCCCTTTCTGCTAAGCATTTTGTGTACTAACATGAGAAAATTAATTTCCTATATGATTTAGGAAATCCTTGTCTGCAATTCTGCTGTAAGCCAGACTTTTACAAAGGTGCAGACACAGCATGTCAAGTGGCACGATGCGATTCCTTCTTGTTGCAAGCTCAACAATTTCAAAAGGTTGCCTCGGTTCCCAATTTATATGAAGAGTTCTTGCCTGATATTTGGAAAGTATGTCTGTCATTTCCTCTGAAAAGATATGATCCACACCGCAAATGGAACACTGCAATTGGTTTTCTTGCAACCTGAACTCTTTTCAAGGAAGGGTCCGTTGAAATTTCAACAAATGAGTCTTGTCAGAAGAGGGAATAACCCCACCTCTTTCACCAAAGGTCAGAACATACAGGGAAGACCTGTAAGTTATTGCCAAAACCTATCTCCTGAGTTCGGTCTCCTTACATATTTGTCACTTTACCTGTACACTAACCTTTTAAGATTTAGCAAAACAAATTGCCTCCAAAGCTTCTGATCCTGATGAAGTGAACTAGAAGAGAAGATGAGCTAACCCATATGACTGTAGGTGTGCCAAAGGGGATGGAATTTGTCAGTTTGTAAAACGTGTGTTAGAAAGCTTGTAGAAAAAAGTCGGCCTTGTTCCTTTTCTGCGAGATTTTCCAAAAGTCCATGTGAGGTTGCTGTTGAGAAGGCCCTTTGAAGAGCCTAGTAAATGAAAAGACCCAAGAGCTTGTTTTGGCAGGCCTGACCAATGTGCCATGATGGACAAAGTGAAAAAGCTCTGTCAGAAGTGGGATTTGAACCCACGCCTCCATTCAGAGACCAGAAGGCCCATGAGAAGGGAAGAGAAGCCTCTTGAGTCTGGCGCCTTAGACCACTCGGCCATCCTGACAAGCGGTGTATTATGTGCCCATGCAGCTGGCACAATGACTATACTTAACAGAGAAGAGACAACCACAAACTTAGCCTAGAAGACTTCATGAACACTGCAAGGCATGTTTTTTTCTCTGAAAACACTCATCAAACTGCCATTTTGGATCACTGCAATACCTTAGACAGCAATGTCATGTGCCTGCTCTAACAAATGAAATCCTTTGTGCTCCTTGAGCGTCTTTTCCTATGCGGTGGCTGTTTCCAGTGGAAAATGGTTTCTTCATAAAGAGGCATGAGACCGCGTGGCCTAATGGATAAGGCGTCTGACTTCGGATCAGAAGATTGAGGGTTTGAGTCCCTTCGTGGTCGTTGAGCTCTGTTCTTGTCACTTCTGTAGAGTATTTGCTCCTCTTGTTGTAAATGTCCTCGGAGACTTTGCAAAAGCCTGTGCTTCCTCACTCATGCTTATCATTCAATCCCTGCCCTTGACTGTTTACAGCTACAAAGGTGGCTGCTTTTGCTGAGCTTTCACCACCATGTCAATGACGCTAACTCTTTTCTTACAACTTGTGCAAGTCCCAGCAAAGTTTTTACATCAACCTCAAATAAACACTGCTAGTCCACACTGGGATTCTAACCTTTGCCTTACTTTGAACCCAATACCCTGATGGACCTTGGAAGAGACTCTAAGTAAACTATATGACCCAGGGTTCAAACATTCATGGTGGCATCTCCCTTTCTGCTAAGCATTTTGTGTACTAACATGAGAAAATTAATTTCCTATATGATTTAGGAAATCCTTGTCTGCAATTCTGCTGTAAGCCAGACTTTTACAAAGGTGCAGACACAGCATGTCAAGTGGCACGATGCGATTCCTTCTTGTTGCAAGCTCAACAATTTCAAAAGGTTGCCTCGGTTCCCAATTTATATGAAGAGTTCTTGCCTGATATTTGGAAAGTATGTCTGTCATTTCCTCTGAAAAGATATGATCCACACCGCAAATGGAACACTGCAATTGGTTTTCTTGCAACCTGAACTCTTTTCAAGGAAGGGTCCGTTGAAATTTCAACAAATGAGTCTTGTCAGAAGAGGGAATAACCCCACCTCTTTCACCAAAGGTCAGAACATACAGGGAAGACCTGTAAGTTATTGCCAAAACCTATCTCCTGAGTTCGGTCTCCTTACATATTTGTCACTTTACCTGTACACTAACCTTTTAAGATTTAGCAAAACAAATTGCCTCCAAAGCTTCTGATCCTGATGAAGTGAACTAGAAGAGAAGATGAGCTAACCCATATGACTGTAGGTGTGCCAAAGGGGATGGAATTTGTCAGTTTGTAAAACGTGTGTTAGAAAGCTTGTAGAAAAAAGTCGGCCTTGTTCCTTTTCTGCGAGATTTTCCAAAAGTCCATGTGAGGTTGCTGTTGAGAAGGCCCTTTGAAGAGCCTAGTAAATGAAAAGACCCAAGAGCTTGTTTTGGCAGGCCTGACCAATGTGCCATGATGGACAAAGTGAAAAAGCTCTGTCAGAAGTGGGATTTGAACCCATGCCTCCATTCAGAGACCAGAAGGCCCATGAGAAGGGAAGAGAAGCCTCTTGAGTCTGGCGCCTTAGACCACTGGGCCATCCTGACAAGCGGTGTATTATGTGCCCATGCAGCTGGCACAATGACTATACTTAACAGAGAAGAGACAACCACAAACTTAGCCTAGAAGACTTCATGAACACTGCAAGGCATGTTTTTTTCTCTGAAAACACTCATCAAACTGCCATTTTGGATCACTGCAATACCTTAGACAGCAATGTCATGTGCCTGCTCTAACAAATGAAATCCTTTGTGCTCCTTGAGCGTCTTTTCCTATGCGGTGGCTGTTTCCAGTGGAAAATGGTTTCTTCATAAAGAGGCATGAGACCGCGTGGCCTAATGGATAAGGCGTCTGACTTCGGATCAGAAGATTGAGGGTTTGAGTCCCTTCGTGGTCGTTGAGCTCTGTTCTTGTCACTTCTGTAGAGTATTTGCTCCTCTTGTTGTAAATGTCCTCGGAGACTTTGCAAAAGCCTGTGCTTCCTCACTCATGCTTATCATTCAATCCCTGCCCTTGACTGTTTACAGCTACAAAGGTGGCTGCTTTTGCTGAGCTTTCACCACCATGTCAATGACGCTAACTCTTTTCTTACAACTTGTGCAAGTCCCAGCAAAGTTTTTACATCAACCTCAAATAAACACTGCTAGTCCACACTGGGATTCTAACCTTTGCCTTACTTTGAACCCAATACCCTGATGGACCTTGGAAGAGACTCTAAGTAAACTATATGACCCAGGGTTCAAACATTCATGGTGGCATCTCCCTTTCTGCTAAGCATTTTGTGTACTAACATGAGAAAATTAATTTCCTATATGATTTAGGAAATCCTTGTCTGCAATTCTGCTGTAAGCCAGACTTTTACAAAGGTGCAGACACAGCATGTCAAGTGGCACGATGCGATTCCTTCTTGTTGCAAGCTCAACAATTTCAAAAGGTTGCCTCGGTTCCCAATTTATATGAAGAGTTCTTGCCTGATATTTGGAAAGTATGTCTGTCATTTCCTCTGAAAAGATATGATCCACACCGCAAATGGAACACTGCAATTGGTTTTCTTGCAACCTGAACTCTTTTCAAGGAAGGGTCCGTTGAAATTTCAACAAATGAGTCTTGTCAGAAGAGGGAATAACCCCACCTCTTTCACCAAAGGTCAGAACATACAGGGAAGACCTGTAAGTTATTGCCAAAACCTATCTCCTGAGTTCGGTCTCCTTACATATTTGTCACTTTACCTGTACACTAACCTTTTAAGATTTAGCAAAACAAATTGCCTCCAAAGCTTCTGATCCTGATGAAGTGAACTAGAAGAGAAGATGAGCTAACCCATATGACTGTAGGTGTGCCAAAGGGGATGGAATTTGTCAGTTTGTAAAACGTGTGTTAGAAAGCTTGTAGAAAAAAGTCGGCCTTGTTCCTTTTCTGCGAGATTTTCCAAAAGTCCATGTGAGGTTGCTGTTGAGAAGGCCCTTTGAAGAGCCTAGTAAATGAAAAGACCCAAGAGCTTGTTTTGGCAGGCCTGACCAATGTGCCATGATGGACAAAGTGAAAAAGCTCTGACAGAAGTGGGATTTGAACCCACGCCTCCATTCGGAGACCAGAAGGCCCATGAGAAGGGAAGAGAAGCCTCTTGAGTCTGGCACCTTAGACCACTCGGCCATCCTGACAAGCGGTGTACTATGTACCCATGCAGCTGGCACAATGACTATACTTAACAGAGAAGAGACAACCACAAACTTAGCCTAGAAGACTTCATGAACACTGCAAGGCATGTTTTTTTCTCTGAAAACACTCATCAAACTGCCATTTTGGATCACTGCAATACCTTAGACAGCAATGTCATGTGCCTGCTCTAACAAATGAAATCCTTTGTGCTCCTTGAGTGTCTTTTCCTATGCGGTGGCTGTTTCCAGTGGAAAATGGTTTCTTCATAAAGAGGCATGAGACCGCGTGGCCTAATGGATAAGGCGTCTGACTTCGGATCAGAAGATTGAGGGTTCGAGTCCTTTCGTGGTCGTTGAGCTCTGTTCTTGTCACTTCTGTAGAGTATTTGCTCCTCTTGTTGTAAATGTCCTCGGAGACTTTGCAAAAGCCTGTGCTTCCTCACTCATGCTTATCATTCAATCCCTGCCCTTGACTGTTTACAGCTACAAAGGTGGCTGCTTTTGCTGAGCTTTCACCACCATGTCAATGACGCTAACTCTTTTCTTACAACTTGTGCAAGTCCCAGCAAAGTTTTTACATCAACCTCAAATAAACACTGCTAGTCCACACTGGGATTCTAACCTTTGCCTTACTTTGAACCCAATACCCTGATGGACCTTGGAAGAGACTCTAAGTAAACTATATGACCCAGGGTTCAAACATTCATGGTGGCATCTCCCTTTCTGCTAAGCATTTTGTGTACTAACATGAGAAAATTAATTTCCTATATGATTTAGGAAATCCTTGTCTGCAATTCTGCTGTAAGCCAGACTTTTACAAAGGTGCAGACACAGCATGTCAAGTGGCACGATGCGATTCCTTCTTGTTGCAAGCTCAACAATTTCAAAAGGTTGCCTCGGTTCCCAATTTATATGAAGAGTTCTTGCCTGATATTTGGAAAGTATGTCTGTCATTTCCTCTGAAAAGATATGATCCACACCGCAAATGGAACACTGCAATTGGTTTTCTTGCAACCTGAACTCTTTTCAAGGAAGGGTCCGTTGAAATTTCAACAAATGAGTCTTGTCAGAAGAGGGAATAACCCCACCTCTTTCACCAAAGGTCAGAACATACAGGGAAGACCTGTAAGTTATTGCCAAAACCTATCTCCTGAGTTCGGTCTCCTTACATATTTGTCACTTTACCTGTACACTAACCTTTTAAGATTTAGCAAAACAAATTGCCTCCAAAGCTTCTGATCCTGATGAAGTGAACTAGAAGAGAAGATGAGCTAACCCATATGACTGTAGGTGTGCCAAAGGGGATGGAATTTGTCAGTTTGTAAAACGTGTGTTAGAAAGCTTGTAGAAAAAAGTCGGCCTTGTTCCTTTTCTGCGAGATTTTCCAAAAGTCCATGTGAGGTTGCTGTTGAGAAGGCCCTTTGAAGAGCCTAGTAAATGAAAAGACCCAAGAGCTTGTTTTGGCAGGCCTGACCAATGTGCCATGATGGACAAAGTGAAAAAGCTCTGTCAGAAGTGGGATTTGAACCCACGCCTCCATTCAGAGACCAGAAGGCCCATGAGAAGGGAAGAGAAGCCTCTTGAGTCTGGCGCCTTAGACCACTCGGCCATCCTGACAAGCGGTGTACTATGTACCCATGCAGCTGGCAAAATGACTATACTTAACAGAGAAGAGACAACCACAAACTTAGCCTGGAAGACTTCATGAACACTGCAAGGCATGTTTTTTTCTCTGAAAACACTCATCAAACTGCCATTTTGGATCACTGCAATACCTTAGACAGCAATGTCATGTGCCTGCTCTAACAAATGAAATCCTTTGTGCTCCTTGAGCGTCTTTTCCTATGCGGTGGCTGTTTCCAGTGGAAAATGGTTTCTTCATAAAGAGGCATGAGACCGCGTGGCCTAATGGATAAGGCGTCTGACTTCGGATCAGAAGATTGAGGGTTCGAGTCCCTTTGTGGTCGTTGAGCTCTGTTCTTGTCACTTCTGTAGAGTATTTGCTCCTCTTGTTGTAAATGTCCTTGGAGACTTTGCAAAAGCCTGTGCTTCCTCACTCATGCTTATCATTCAATCCCTGCCCTTGACTGTTTACAGCTACAAAGGTGGCTGCTTTTGCTGAGCTTTCACCACAATGTCAATGACGCTAACTCTTTTCTTACAACTTGTGCAAGTCCCAGCAAAGTTTTTACATCAACCTCAAATAAACACTGCTAGTCCACACTGGGATTCTAACCTTTGCCTTACTTTGAACCCAATACCCTGATGGACCTTGGAAGAGACTCTAAGTAAACTATATGACCCAGGGTTCAAACATTCATGGTGGCATCTCCCTTTCTGCTAAGCATTTTGTTTACTAACATGAGAAAATTAATTTCCTATATGATTTAGGAAATCCTTGTCTGCAATTCTGCTGTAAGCCAGACTTTTACAAAGGTGCAGACACAGCATGTCAAGTGGCACGATGCGATTCCTTCTTGTTGCAAGCTCAACAATTTCAAAAGGTTGCCTCGGTTCCCAATTTATATGAAGAGTTCTTGCCTGAAATTTGGAAAGTATGTCTGTCATTTCCTCTGAAAAGATATGATCCACACCGCAAATGGAACACTGCAATTGGTTTTCTTGCAACCTGAACTCTTTTCAAGGAAGGGTCCGTTGAAATTTCAACAAATGAGTCTTGTCAGAAGAGGGAATAACCCCACCTCTTTCACCAAAGGTCAGAACATACAGGGAAGACCTGTAAGTTATTGCCAAAACCTATCTCCTGAGTTCGGTCTCCTTACATATTTGTCACTTTACCTGTACACTAACCTTTTAAGATTTAGCAAAACAAATTGCCTCCAAAGCTTCTGATCCTGATGAAGTGAACTAGAAGAGAAGATGAGCTAACCCATATGACTGTAGGTGTGCCAAAGGGGATGGAATTTGTCAGTTTGTAAAACGTGTGTTAGAAAGCTTGTAGAAAAAAGTCGGCCTTGTTCCTTTTCTGCGAGATTTTCCAAAAGTCCATGTGAGGTTGCTGTTGAGAAGGCCCTTTGAAGAGCCTAGTAAATGAAAAGACCCAAGAGCTTGTTTTGGCAGGCCTGACCAATGTGCCATGATGAATAAAGTGAAAAAGCTCTGTCAGAAGTAGGATTTGAACCCACGCCACCATTCGGAGACCAGAAGGCCCATGAGAAGGGAAGAGAAGCCTCTTGAGTCTGGCGCCTTAGACCACTCGGCCATCCTGCCAAGCGGTGTACTATGTACCCATGCAGCTGGCAAAATGACTATACTTAACAGAGAAGAGACAACCACAAACTTAGCCTAGAAGACTTCATGAACACTGCAAGGCATGTTTTTTTCTCTGAAAACACTCATCAAACTGCCATTTTGGATCACTGCAATACCTTAGACAGCAATGTCATGTGCCTGCTCTAACAAATGAAATCCTTTGTGCTCCTTGAGCGTCTTTTCCTATGCGGTGGCTGTTTCCAGTGGAAAATGGTTTCTTCATAAAGAGGCATGAGACCGCGTGGCCTAATGGATAAGGCGTCTGACTTCGGATCAGAAGATTGAGGGTTCGAGTCCCTTCGTGGTCGTTGAGCTCTGTTCTTGTCACTTCTGTAGAGTATTTGCTCCTCTTGTTGTAAATGTCCTCGGAGACTTTGCAAAAGCCTGTGCTTCCTCACTCATGCTTATCATTCAATCCCTGCCCTTGACTGTTTACAGCTACAAAGGTGGCTGCTTTTGCTGAGCTTTCACCACAATGTCAATGACGCTAACTCTTTTCTTACAACTTGTGCAAGTCCCAGCAAAGTTTTTACATCAACCTCAAATAAACACTGCTAGTCCACACTGGGATTCCAACCTTTGCCTTACTTTGAACCCAATACCCTGATGGACCTTGGAAGAGACTCTAAGTAAACTGTATGACCCAGGGTTCAAACATTCATGGTGGCATCTCCCTTTCTGCTAAGCATTTTGTTTACTAACATGAGAAAATTAATTTCCTATATGATTTAGGAAATCCTTGTCTGCAATTCTGCTGTAAGCCAGACTTTTACAAAGGTGCAGACACAGCATGTCAAGTGGCACGATGCGATTCCTTCTTGTTGCAAGCTCAACAATTTCAAAAGGTTGCCTCGGTTCCCAATTTATATGAAGAGTTCTTGCCTGAAATTTGGAAAGTATGTCTGTCATTTCCTCTGAAAAGATATGATTCACACCGCAAATGGAACACTGCAATTGGTTTTCTTGCAACCTGAACTCTTTTCAAGGAAGGGTCCGTTGAAATTTCAACAAATGAGTCTTGTCAGAAGAGGGAATAACCCCACCTCTTTCACCAAAGGTCAGAACATACAGGGAAGACCTGTAAGTTATTGCCAAAACCTATCTCCTGAGTTCGGTCTCCTTACATATTTGTCACTTTACCTGTACACTAACCTTTTAAGATTTAGCAAAACAAATTGCCTCCAAAGCTTCTGATCCTGATGAAGTGAACTAGAAGAGAAGATGAGCTAACCCATATGACTGTAGGTGTGCCAAAGGGGATGGAATTTGTCAGTTTGTAAAACGTGTGTTAGAAAGCTTGTAGAAAAAAGTCGGCCTTGTTCCTTTTCTGCGAGATTTTCCAAAAGTCCATGTGAGGTTGCTGTTGAGAAGGCCCTTTGAAGAGCCTAGTAAATGAAAAGACCCAAGAGCTTGTTTTGGCAGGCCTGACAAATGTGCCATGATGGACAAAGTGAAAAAGCTCTGTCAGAAGTGGGATTTGAACCCACGCCTCCATTCGGAGACCAGAAGACCCATGAGAAGGGAAGAGAAGCCTCTTGAGTCTGGCGCCTTAGACCACTCGGCCATCCTGACAAGCGGTGCACTATGTACCCATGCAGCTGGCACAATGACTATACTTAACAGAGAAGAGACAACCACAAACTTAGCCTAGAAGACTTCATGAACACTGCAAGTCATGTTTTTTTCTCTGAAAACACTCATCAAACTGCCATTTTGGATCACTGCAATACCTTAGACAGCAATGTCATGTGCCTGCTCTAACAAATGAAATCCTTTGTGCTCCTTGAGCGTCTTTTCCTATGCGGTGGCTGTTTCCAGTGGAAAATGGTTTCTTCATAAAGAGGCATGAGACCGCGCGGCCTAATGGATAAGGCGTCTGACTTCGGATCAGAAGATTGAGGGTTCGAGTCCCTTCGTGGTCGTTGAGCTCTGTTCTTGTCACTTCTGTAGAGTATTTGCTCCTCTTGTTGTAAATGTCCTCGGAGACTTTGCAAAAGCCTGTGCTTCCTCACTCATGTTTATCATTCAATCCCTGCCCTTGACTGTTTACAGCTACAAAGGTGGCTGCTTTTGCTGAGCTTTCACCACAATGTCAATGACGCTAACTCTTTTCTTACAACTTGTGCAAGTCCCAGCAAAGTTTTTACATCAACCTCAAATAAACACTGCTAGTCCACACTGGGATTCTAACCTTTGCCTTACTTTGAACCCAATACCCTGATGGACCTTGCAAGAGACTCTAAGTAAACTATATGACCCAGGGTTCAAACATTCATGGTGGCATCTCCCTTTCTGCTAAGCATTTTGTTTACTAACATGAGAAAATTAATTTCCTATATGATTTAGGAAATCCTTGTCTGCAATTCTGCTGTAAGCCAGACTTTTACAAAGGTGCAGACACAGCATGTCAAGTGGCACGATGCGATTCCTTCTTGTTGCAAGCTCAACAATTTCAAAAGGTTGCCTCGGTTCCCAATTTATATGAAGAGTTCTTGCCTGAAATTTGGAAAGTATGTCTGTCATTTCCTCTGAAAAGATATGATCCACACCGCAAATGGAACACTGCAATTGGTTTTCTTGCAACCTGAACTCTTTTCAAGGAAGGGTCCGTTGAAATTTCAACAAATGAGTCTTGTCAGAAGAGGGAATAACCCCACCTCTTTCACCAAAGGTCAGAACATACAGGGAAGACCTGTAAGTTATTGCCAAAACCTATCTCCTGAGTTCGGTCTCCTTACATATTTGTCACTTTACCTGTACACTAACCTTTTAAGATTTAGCAAAACAAATTGCCTCCAAAGCTTCTGATCCTGATGAAGTGAACTAGAAGAGAAGATGAGCTAACCCATATGACTGTAGGTGTGCCAAAGGGGATGGAATTTGTCAGTTTGTAAAACGTGTGTTAGAAAGCTTGTAGAAAAAAGTCGGCCTTGTTCCTTTTCTGCGAGATTTTCCAAAAGTCCATGTGAGGTTGCTGTTGAGAAGGCCCTTTGAAGAGCCTAGTAAATGAAAAGACCCAAGAGCTTGTTTTGGCAGGCCTGACCAATGTGCCATGATGGACAAAGTGAAAAAGCTCTGTCAGAAGTGGGATTTGAACCCATGCCTCCATTCGGAGACCAGAAGGCCCATGAGAAGGGAAGAGAAGCCTCTTGAGTCTGGCGCCTTAGACCACTCGGCCATCCTGACAAGCGGTGTATTATGTACCCATGCAGCTGGCAAAATGACTATACTTAACAGAGAAGAGACAACCACAAACTTAGCCTGGAAGACTTCATGAACACTGCAAGGCATGTTTTTTTCTCTGAAAACACTCATCAAACTGCCATTTTGGATCACTGCAATACCTTAGACAGCAATGTCATGTGCCTGCTCTAACAAATGAAATCCTTTGTGCTCCTTGAGCGTCTTTTCCTATGCGGTGGCTGTTTCCAGTGGAAAATGGTTTCTTCATAAAGAGGCATGAGACCGCGTGGCCTAATGGATAAGGCGTCTGACTTCGGATCAGAAGATTGAGGGTTCGAGTCCCTTCGTGGTCGTTGAGCTCTGTTCTTGTCACTTCTGTAGAGTATTTGCTCCTCTTGTTGTAAATGTCCTCGGAGACTTTGCAAAAGCCTGTGCTTCCTCACTCATGCTTATCATTCAATCCCTGCCCTTGACTGTTTACAGCTACAAAGGTGGCTGCTTTTGCTGAGCTTTCACCACCATGTCAATGACGCTAACTCTTTTCTTACAACTTATGCAAGTCCCAGCAAAGTTTTTACATCAACCTCAAATAAACACTGCTAGTCCACACTGGGATTCTAACCTTTGCCTTACTTTGAACCCAATACCCTGATGGACCTTGGAAGAGACTCTAAGTAAACTATATGACCCAGGGTTCAAACATTCATGGTGGCATCTCCCTTTCTGCTAAGCATTTTGTTTACTAACATGCGAAAATTAATTTCCTATATGATTTAGGAAATCCTTGTCTGCAATTCTGCTGTAAGCCAGACTTTTACAAAGGTGCAGACACAGCATGTCAAGTGGCACGATGCGATTCCTTCTTGTTGCAAGCTCAACAATTTCAAAAGGTTGCCTCGGTTCCCAATTTATATGAAGAGTTCTTGCCTGATATTTGGAAAGTATGTCTGTCATTTCCTCTGAAAAGATATGATCCACACCGCAAATGGAACACTGCAATTGGTTTTCTTGCAACCTGAACTCTTTTCAAGGAAGGGTCCGTTGAAATTTCAACAAATGAGTCTTGTCAGAAGAGGGAATAACCCCACCTCTTTCACCAAAGGTCAGAACATACAGGGAAGACCTGTAAGTTATTGCCAAAACCTATCTCCTGAGTTCGGTCTCCTTACATATTTGTCACTTTACCTGTACACTAACCTTTTAAGATTTAGCAAAACAAATTGCCTCCAAAGCTTCTGATCCTGATGAAGTGAACTAGAAGAGAAGATGAGCTAACCCATATGACTGTAGGTGTGCCAAAGGGGATGGAATTTGTCAGTTTGTAAAACGTGTGTTAGAAAGCTTGTAGAAAAAAGTCGGCCTTGTTCCTTTTCTGCGAGATTTTCCAAAAGTCCATGTGAGGTTGCTGTTGAGAAGGCCCTTTGAAGAGCCTAGTAAATGAAAAGACCCAAGAGCTTGTTTTGGCAGGCCTGACCAATGTGCCATGATGGACAAAGTGAAAATGCTCTGACAGAAGTGGGATTTGAACCCACGCCTCCATTCGGAGACCAGAAGGCCCATGAGAAGGGAAGAGAAGCCTCTTGAGTCTGGCGCCTTAGACCACTCGGCCATCCTGACAAGCGGTGTACTATGTACCCATGCAGCTGGCACAATGACTATACTTAACAGAGAAGAGACAACCACAAACTTAGCCTAGAAGACTTCATGAACACTGCAAGTCATGTTTTTTTCTCTGAAAACACTCATCAAACTGCCATTTTGGATCACTGCAATACCTTAGACAGCAATGTCATGTGCCTGCTCTAACAAATGAAATCCTTTGTGCTCCTTGAGCGTCTTTTCCTATGCGGTGGCTGTTTCCAGTGGAAAATGGTTTCTTCATAAAGAGGCATGAGACCGCGTGGCCTAATGGATAAGGTGTCTGACTTCGGATCAGAAGATTGAGGGTTCGAGTCCCTTTGTGGTCGTTGAGCTCTGTTCTTGTCACTTTTGTAGAGTATTTGCTCCTCTTGTTGTAAATGTCCTCGGAGACTTTGCAAAAGCCTGTGCTTCCTCACTCATGCTTATCATTCAATCCCTGCCCTTGACTGTTTACAGCTACAAAGGTGGCTGCTTTTGCTGAGCTTTCACCACAATGTCAATGACGCTAACTCTTTTCTTACAACTTGTGCAAGTCCCAGCAAAGTTTTTACATCAACCTCAAATAAACACTGCTAGTCCACACTGGGATTCTAACCTTTGCCTTACTTTGAACCCAATACCCTAATGGACCTTGGAAGAGACTCTAAGTAAACTATATGACCCAGGGTTCAAACATTCATGGTGGCATCTCCCTTTCTGCTAAGCATTTTGTTTACTAACATGAGAAAATTAATTTCCTATATGATTTAGGAAATCCTTGTCTGCAATTCTGCTGTAAGCCAGACTTTTACAAAGGTGCAGACACAGCATGTCAAGTGGCACGATGCGATTCCTTCTTGTTGCAAGCTCAACAATTTCAAAAGGTTGCCTCGGTTCCCAATTTATATGAAGAGTTCTTGCCTGAAATTTGGAAAGTATGTCTGTCATTTCCTCTGAAAAGATATGATCCACACCGCAAATGGAACACTGCAATTGGTTTTCTTGCAACCTGAACTCTTTTCAAGGAAGGGTCCGTTGAAATTTCAACAAATGAGTCTTGTCAGAAGAGGGAATAACCCCACCTCTTTCACCAAAGGTCAGAACATACAGGGAAGACCTGTAAGTTATTGCCAAAACCTATCTCCTGAGTTCGGGCTCCTTACATATTTGTCACTTTACCTGTACACTAACCTTTTAAGATTTAGCAAAACAAATTGCCTCCAAAGCTTCTGATCCTGATGAAGTGAACTAGAAGAGAAGATGAGCTAACCCATATGACTGTAGGTGTGCCAAAGGGGATGGAATTTGTCAGTTTGTAAAACGTGTGTTAGAAAGCTTGTAGAAAAAAGTCGGCCTTGTTCCTTTTCTGCGAGATTTTCCAAAAGTCCATGTGAGGTTGCTGTTGAGAAGGCCCTTTGAAGAGCCTAGTAAATGAAAAGACCCAAGAGCTTGTTTTGGCAGGCCTGACCAATGTGCCATAATGGACAAAGTGAAAAAGCTCTGTCAGAAGTGGGATTTGAACCCACGCCTCCATTCGGAGACCAGAAGGCCCATGAGAAGGGAAGAGAAGCCTCTTGAGTCTGGCACCTTAGACCACTCGGCCATCCTGACAAGCGGTGCACTATGTACCCATGCAGCTGGCACAATGACTATACTTAACAGAGAAGAGACAACCACAAACTTAGCCTAGAAGACTTCATGAACACTGCAAGTCATGTTTTATTCTCTGAAAACACTCATCAAACTGCCATTTTGGATCACTGCAATACCTTAGACAGCAATGTCATGTGCCTGCTCTAACAAATGAAATCCTTTGTGCTCCTTGAGCGTCTTTTCCTATGCGGTGGCTGTTTCCAGTGGAAAATGGTGTCTTCTTCATAAAGAGGCATGAGACCGCGTGGCCTAATGGATAAGGTGTCTGACTTCGGATCAGAAGATTGAGGGTTCGAGTCCCTTTGTGGTCGTTGAGCTCTGTTCTTGTCACTTTTGTAGAGTATTTGCTCCTCTTGTTGTAAATGTCCTCGGAGACTTTGCAAAAAGCCTGTGCTTCCTCACTCATGCTTATCATTCAATCCCTGCCCTTAACTGTTTACAGCTACAAAGGTGGCTGCTTTTGCTGAGCTTTCACCACAATGTCAATGACGCTAACTCTTTTCTTACAACTTGTGCAAGTCCCAGCAAAGTTTTTACATCAACCTCAAATAAACACTGCTAGTCCACACTGGGATTCTAACCTTTGCCTTACTTTGAACCCAATACCCTGATGGACCTTGCAAGAGACTCTAAGTAAACTATATGACCCAGGGTTCAAACATTCATGGTGGCATCTCCCTTTCTGCTAAGCATTTTGTTTACTAACATGAGAAAATTAATTTCCTATATGATTTAGGAAATCCTTGTCTGCAATTCTGCTGTAAGCCAGACTTTTACAAAGGTGCAGACACAGCATGTCAAGTGGCACGATGCGATTCCTTCTTGTTGCAAGCTCAACAATTTCAAAAGGTTGCCTCGGTTCCCAATTTATATGAAGAGTTCTTGCCTGAAATTTGGAAAGTATGTCTGTCATTTCCTCTGAAAAGATATGATCCACACCGCAAATGGAACACTGCAATTGGTTTTCTTGCAACCTGAACTCTTTTCAAGGAAGGGTCCGTTGAAATTTCAACAAATGAGTCTTGTCAGAAGAGGGAATAACCCCACCTCTTTCACCAAAGGTCAGAACATACAGGGAAGACCTGTAAGTTATTGCCAAAACCTATCTCCTGAGTTCGGTCTCCTTACATATTTGTCACTTTACCTGTACACTAACCTTTTAAGATTTAGCAAAACAAATTGCCTCCAAAGCTTCTGATCCTGATGAAGTGAACTAGAAGAGAAGATGAGCTAACCCATATGACTGTAGGTGTGCCAAAGGGGATGGAATTTGTCAGTTTGTAAAACGTGTGTTAGAAAGCTTGTAGAAAAAAGTCGGCCTTGTTCCTTTTCTGCGAGATTTTCCAAAAGTCCATGTGAGGTTGCTGTTGAGAAGGCCCTTTGAAGAGCCTAGTAAATGAAAAGAGCAAAGAGCTTGTTTTGGCAGGCCTGACCAATGTGCCATGATGGACAAAGTGAAAAAGCTCTGTCAGAAGTGGGATTTTAACCCACGCCTCCATTCGGAGACCAGAAGGCCCATGAGAAGGGAAGAGAAGCCTCTTGAGTCTGGCGCCTTAGACCACTCGGCCATCCTGACAAGCGGTGTACTATGTACCCATGCAGCTGGCACAATGACTATACTTAACAGAGAAGAGACAACCACAAACTTAGCCTAGAAGACTTCATGAACACTGCAAGGCATGTTTTTTTCTCTGAAAACACTCATCAAACTGCCATTTTGGATCACTGCAATACCTTAGACAGCAATGTCATGTGCCTGCTCTAACAAATGAAATCCTTTGTGCTCCTTGAGCGTCTTTTCCTATGCGGTGGCTGTTTCCAGTGGAAAATGGTTTCTTCATAAAGAGGCATGAGACCGCGTGGCCTAATGGATAAGGCGTCTGACTTCGGATCAGAAGATTGAGGGTTCGAGTCCCTTCGTGGTCGTTGAGTTCTGTTCTTGTCACTTCTGTAGAGTATTTGCTCCTCTTGTTGTAAATGTCCTCGGAGACTTTGCAAAAGCCTGTGCTTCCTCACTCATGCTTATCATTCAATCCCTGCCCTTGACTGTTTACAGCTACAAAGGTGGCTGCTTTTGCTGAGCTTTCACCACAATGTCAATGACGCTAACTCTTTTCTTACAACTTGTGCAAGTCCCAGCAAAGTTTTTACATCAACCTCAAATAAACACTGCTAGTCCACACTGGGATTCTAACCTTTGCCTTACTTTGAACCCAATACCCTGATGGACCTGGGAAGAGACTCTAAGTAAACTATATGACCCAGGGTTCAAACATTCATGGTGGCATCTCCCTTTCTGCTAAGCATTTTGTTTACTAACATGAGAAAATTAATTTCCTATATGATTTAGGAAATCCTTGTCTGCAATTCTGCTGTAAGCCAGACTTTTACAAAGGTGCAGACACAGCATGTCAAGTGGCACGATGCGATTCCTTCTTGTTGCAAGCTCAACAATTTCAAAAGGTTGCCTCGGTTCCCAATTTATATGAAGAGTTCTTGCCTGAAATTTGGAAAGTATGTCTGTCATTTCCTCTGAAAAGATATGATCCACACCGCAAATGGAACACTGCAATTGGTTTTCTTGCAACCTGAACTCTTTTCAAGGAAGGGTCCGTTGAAATTTCAACAAATGAGTCTTGTCAGAAGAGGGAATAACCCCACCTCTTTCACCAAAGGTCAGAACATACAGGGAAGACCTGTAAGTTATTGCCAAAACCTATCTCCTGAGTTCGGTCTCCTTACATATTTGTCACTTTACCTGTACACTAACCTTTTAAGATTTAGCAAAACAAATTGCCTCCAAAGCTTCTGATCCTGATGAAGTGAACTAGAAGAGAAGATGAGCTAACCCATATGACTGTAGGTGTGCCAAAGGGGATGGAATTTGTCAGTTTGTAAAACGTGTGTTAGAAAGCTTGTAGAAAAAAGTCGGCCTTGTTCCTTTTCTGCGAGATTTTCCAAAAGTCCATGTGAGGTTGCTGTTGAGAAGGCCCTTTGAAGAGCCTAGTAAATGAAAAGACCCAAGAGCTTGTTTTGGCAGGCCTGACCAATGTGCCATGATGGACAAAGTGAAAAAGCTCTGTCAGAAGTGGGATTTGAACCCACGCCTCCATTCGGAGACCAGAAGGCCCATGAGAAGGGAAGAGAAGCCTCTTGAGTCTGGCACCTTAGACCACTCGGCCATCCTGACAAGCGGTGCACTATGTACCCATGCAGCTGGCACAATGACTATACTTAACAGAGAAGAGACAACCACAAACTTAGCCTAGAAGACTTCATGAACACTGCAAGTCATGTTTTATTCTCTGAAAACACTCATCAAACTGCCATTTTGGATCACTGCAATACCTTAGACAGCAATGTCATGTGCCTGCTCTAACAAATGAAATCCTTTGTGCTCCTTGAGCGTCTTTTCCTATGTGGTGGCTGTTTCCAGTGGAAAATGGTTTCTTCATAAAGAGGCATGAGACCGCGTGGCCTAATGGATAAGGTGTCTGACTTCGGATCAGAAGATTGAGGGTTCGAGTCCCTTTGTGGTCGTTGAGCTCTGTTCTTGTCACTTTTGTAGAGTATTTGCTCCTCTTGTTGTAAATGTCCTCGGAGACTTTGCAAAAGCCTGTGCTTCCTCACTCATGCTTATCATTCAATCCCTGCCCTTGACTGTTTACAGCTACAAAGGTGGCTGCTTTTGCTGAGCTTTCACCACAATGTCAATGACGCTAACTCTTTTCTTACAACTTGTGCAAGTCCCAGCAAAGTTTTTACATCAACCTCAAATAAACACTGCTAGTCCACACTGGGATTCTAACCTTTGCCTTACTTTGAACCCAATACCCTAATGGACCTTGGAAGAGACTCTAAGTAAACTATATGACCCAGGGTTCAAACATTCATGGTGGCATCTCCCTTTCTGCTAAGCATTTTGTTTACTAACATGAGAAAATTAATTTCCTATATGATTTAGGAAATCCTTGTCTGCAATTCTGCTGTAAGCCAGACTTTTACAAAGGTGCAGACACAGCATGTCAAGTGGCACGATGCGATTCCTTCTTGTTGCAAGCTCAACAATTTCAAAAGGTTGCCTCGGTTCCCAATTTATATGAAGAGTTCTTGCCTGAAATTTGGAAAGTATGTCTGTCATTTCCTCTGAAAAGATATGATCCACACCGCAAATGGAACACTGCAATTGGTTTTCTTGCAACCTGAACTCTTTTCAAGGAAGGGTCCGTTGAAATTTCAACAAATGAGTCTTGTCAGAAGAGGTAATAACCCCACCTCTTTCACCAAAGGTCAGAACATACAGGGAAGACCTGTAAGTTATTGCCAAAACCTATCTCCTGAGTTCGGTCTCCTTACATATTTGTCACTTTACCTGTACACTAACCTTTTAAGATTTAGCAAAACAAATTGCCTCCAAAGCTTCTGATCCTGATGAAGTGAACTAGAAGAGAAGATGAGCTAACCCATATGACTGTAGGTGTGCCAAAGGGGATGGAATTTGTCAGTTTGTAAAACGTGTGTTAGAAAGCTTGTAGAAAAAAGTCGGCCTTGTTCCTTTTCTGCGAGATTTTCCAAAAGTCCATGTGAGGTTGCTGTTGAGAAGGCCCTTTGAAGAGCCTAGTAAATGAAAAGACCCAAGAGCTTGTTTTGGCAGGCCTGACCAATGTGCCATAATGGACAAAGTGAAAAAGCTCTGTCAGAAGTGGGATTTGAACCCACGCCTCCATTCGGAGACCAGAAGGCCCATGAGAAGGGAAGAGAAGCCTCTTGAGTCTGGCACCTTAGACCACTCGGCCATCCTGACAAGCGGTGCACTATGTACCCATGCAGCTGGCACAATGACTATACTTAACAGAGAAGAGACAACCACAAACTTAGCCTAGAAGACTTCATGAACACTGCAAGTCATGTTTTATTCTCTGAAAACACTCATCAAACTGCCATTTTGGATCACTGCAATACCTTAGACAGCAATGTCATGTGCCTGCTCTAACAAATGAAATCCTTTGTGCTCCTTGAGCGTCTTTTCCTATGCGGTGGCTGTTTCCAGTGGAAAATGGTGTCTTCTTCATAAAGAGGCATGAGACCGCGTGGCCTAATGGATAAGGTGTCTGACTTCGGATCAGAAGATTGAGGGTTCGAGTCCCTTTGTGGTCGTTGAGCTCTGTTCTTGTCACTTTTGTAGAGTATTTGCTCCTCTTGTTGTAAATGTCCTCGGAGACTTTGCAAAAAGCCTGTGCTTCCTCACTCATGCTTATCATTCAATCCCTGCCCTTGACTGTTTACAGCTACAAAGGTGGCTGCTTTTGCTGAGCTTTCACCACAATGTCAATGACGCTAACTCTTTTCTTACAACTTGTGCAAGTCCCAGTAAAGTTTTTACATCAACCTCAAATAAACACTGCTAGTCCACACTGGGATTCTAACCTTTGCCTTACTTTAAACCCAATACCCTGATGGACCTTGGAAGAGACTCTAAGTAAACTATATGACCCAGGGTTCAAACATTCATGGTGGCATCTCCCTTTCTGCTAAGCATTTTGTTTACTAACATGAGAAAATTAATTTCCTATATGATTTAGGAAATCCTTGTCTGCAATTCTGCTGTAAGCCAGACTTTTACAAAGGTGCAGACACAGCATGTCAAGTGGCACGATGCGATTCCTTCTTGTTGCAAGCTCAACAATTTCAAAAGGTTGCCTCGGTTCCCAATTTATATGAAGAGTTCTTGCCTGAAATTTGGAAAGTATGTCTGTCATTTCCTCTGAAAAGATATGATCCACACCGCAAATGGAACACTGCAATTGGTTTTCTTGCAACCTGAACTCTTTTCAAGGAAGGGTCCGTTGAAATTTCAACAAATGAGTCTTGTCAGAAGAGGTAATAACCCCACCTCTTTCACCAAAGGTCAGAACATACAGGGAAGACCTGTAAGTTATTGCCAAAACCTATCTCCTGAGTTCGGTCTCCTTACATATTTGTCACTTTACCTGTACACTAACCTTTTAAGATTTAGCAAAACAAATTGCCTCCAAAGCTTCTGATCCTGATGAAGTGAACTAGAAGAGAAGATGAGCTAACCCATATGACTGTAGGTGTGCCAAAGGGGATGGAATTTGTCAGTTTGTAAAACGTGTGTTAGAAAGCTTGTAGAAAAAAGTCGGCCTTGTTCCTTTTCTGCGAGATTTTCCAAAAGTCCATGTGAGGTTGCTGTTGAGAAGGCCCTTTGAAGAGCCTAGTAAATGAAAAGACCCAAGAGCTTGTTTTGGCAGGCCTGACCAATGTGCCATAATGGACAAAGTGAAAAAGCTCTGTCAGAAGTGGGATTTGAACCCACGCCTCCATTCGGAGACCAGAAGGCCCATGAGAAGGGAAGAGAAGCCTCTTGAGTCTGGCACCTTAGACCACTCGGCCATCCTGACAAGCGGTGCACTATGTACCCATGCAGCTGGCACAATGACTATACTTAACAGAGAAGAGACAACCACAAACTTAGCCTAGAAGACTTCATGAACACTGCAAGTCATGTTTTATTCTCTGAAAACACTCATCAAACTGCCATTTTGGATCACTGCAATACCTTAGACAGCAATGTCATGTGCCTGCTCTAACAAATGAAATCCTTTGTGCTCCTTGAGCGTCTTTTCCTATGCGGTGGCTGTTTCCAGTGGAAAATGGTGTCTTCTTCATAAAGAGGCATGAGACCGCGTGGCCTAATGGATAAGGTGTCTGACTTCGGATCAGAAGATTGAGGGTTCGAGTCCCTTTGTGGTCGTTGAGCTCTGTTCTTGTCACTTTTGTAGAGTATTTGCTCCTCTTGTTGTAAATGTCCTCGGAGACTTTGCAAAAAGCCTGTGCTTCCTCACTCATGCTTATCATTCAATCCCTGCCCTTGACTGTTTACAGCTACAAAGGTGTCTGCTTTTGCTGAGCTTTCACCACAATGTCAATGACGCTAACTCTTTTCTTACAACTTGTGCAAGTCCCAGCAAAGTTTTTACATCAACCTCAAATAAACACTGCTAGTCCACACTGGGATTCTAACCTTTGCCTTACTTTGAACCCAATACCCTGATGGACCTTGCAAGAGACTCTAAGTAAACTATATGACCCAGGGTTCAAACATTCATGGTGGCATCTCCCTTTCTGCTAAGCATTTTGTTTACTAACATGAGAAAATTAATTTCCTATATGATTTAGGAAATCCTTGTCTGCAATTCTGCTGTAAGCCAGACTTTTACAAAGGTGCAGACACAGCATGTCAAGTGGCACGATGCGATTCCTTCTTGTTGCAAGCTCAACAATTTCAAAAGGTTGCCTCGGTTCCCAATTTATATGAAGAGTTCTTGCCTGAAATTTGGAAAGTATGTCTGTCATTTCCTCTGAAAAGATATGATCCACACC
This sequence comes from Hyperolius riggenbachi, assembly GCF_040937935.1. Lineage (NCBI taxonomy): Eukaryota > Metazoa > Chordata > Amphibia > Anura > Hyperoliidae > Hyperolius > Hyperolius riggenbachi. The sequence goes on along the minus strand of NC_090653.1, from coordinate 89,452,193 downwards.
GCAAATGGAACACTGCAATTGGTTTTCTTGCAACCTGAACTCTTTTCAAGGAAGGGTCCGTTGAAATTTCAACAAATGAGTCTTGTCAGAAGAGGTAATAACCCCACCTCTTTCACCAAAGGTCAGAACATACAGGGAAGACCTGTAAGTTATTGCCAAAACCTATCTCCTGAGTTCGGTCTCCTTACATATTTGTCACTTTACCTGTACACTAACCTTTTAAGATTTAGCAAAACAAATTGCCTCCAAAGCTTCTGATCCTGATGAAGTGAACTAGAAGAGAAGATGAGCTAACCCATATGACTGTAGGTGTGCCAAAGGGGATGGAATTTGTCAGTTTGTAAAACGTGTGTTAGAAAGCTTGTAGAAAAAAGTCGGCCTTGTTCCTTTTCTGCGAGATTTTCCAAAAGTCCATGTGAGGTTGCTGTTGAGAAGGCCCTTTGAAGAGCCTAGTAAATGAAAAGAGCAAAGAGCTTGTTTTGGCAGGCCTGACCAATGTGCCATGATGGACAAAGTGAAAAAGCTCTGTCAGAAGTGGGATTTGAACCCACGCCTCCATTCGGAGACCAGAAGGCCCATGAGAAGGGAAGAGAAGCCTCTTGAGTCTGGCGCCTTAGAACACTCGGCCATCCTGACAAGCGGTGTACTATGTACCCATGCAGCTGGCACAATGACTATACTTAACAGAGAAGAGACAACCACAAACTTAGCCTAGAAGACTTCATGAACACTGCAAGGCATGTTTTTTTCTCTGAAAACACTCATCAAACTGCCATTTTGGATCACTGCAATACCTTAGACAGCAATGTCATGTGCCTGCTCTAACAAATGAAATCCTTTGTGCTCCTTGAGCGTCTTTTCCTATGCGGTGGCTGTTTCCAGTGGAAAATGGTTTCTTCATAAAGAGGCATGAGACCGCGTGGCCTAATGGATAAGGCGTCTGACTTCGGATCAGAAGATTGAGGGTTCGAGTCCCTTCGTGGTCGTTGAGTTCTGTTCTTGTCACTTCTGTAGAGTATTTGCTCCTCTTGTTGTAAATGTCCTCGGAGACTTTGCAAAAGCCTGTGCTTCCTCACTCATGCTTATCATTCAATCCCTGCCCTTGACTGTTTACAGCTACAAAGGTGGCTGCTTTTGCTGAGCTTTCACCACAATGTCAATGACGCTAACTCTTTTCTTACAACTTGTGCAAGTCCCAGCAAAGTTTTTACATCAACCTCAAATAAACACTGCTAGTCCACACTGGGATTCTAACCTTTGCCTTACTTTGAACCCAATACCCTAATGGACCTTGGAAGAGACTCTAAGTAAACTATATGACCCAGGGTTCAAACATTCATGGTGGCATCTCCCTTTCTGCTAAGCATTTTGTTTACTAACATGCGAAAATTAATTTCCTATATGATTTAGGAAATCCTTGTCTGCAATTCTGCTGTAAGCCAGACTTTTACAAAGGTGCAGACACAGCATGTCAAGTGGCACGATGCGATTCCTTCTTGTTGCAAGCTCAACAATTTCAAAAGGTTGCCTCGGTTCCCAATTTATATGAAGAGTTCTTGCCTGAAATTTGGAAAGTATGTCTGTCATTTCCTCTGAAAAGATATGATCCACACCGCAAATGGAACACTGCAATTGGTTTTCTTGCAACCTGAACTCTTTTCAAGGAAGGGTCCGTTGAAATTTCAACAAATGAGTTTTGTCAGAAGAGGGAATAACCCCACCTCTTTCACCAAAGGTCAGAACATACAGGGAAGACCTGTAAGTTATTGCCAAAACCTATCTCCTGAGTTCGGTCTCCTTACATATTTGTCACTTTACCTGTACACTAACCTTTTAAGATTTAGCAAAACAAATTGCCTCCAAAGCTTCTGATCCTGATGAAGTGAACTAGAAGAGAAGATGAGCTAACCCATATGACTGTAGGTGTGCCAAAGGGGATGGAATTTGTCAGTTTGTAAAACGTGTGTTAGAAAGCTTGTAGAAAAAAGTCGGCCTTGTTCCTTTTCTGCGAGATTTTCCAAAACTCCATGTGAGGTTGCTGTTGAGAAGGCCCTTTGAAGAGCCTAGTAAATGAAAAGACCCAAGAGCTTGTTTTGGCAGGCCTGACCAATGTGCCATGATGGACAAAGTGAAAAAGCTCTGTCAGAAGTGGGATTTGAACCCACGCCTCCATTCGGAGACCAGAAGGCCCATGAGAAGGGAAGAGAAGCCTCTTGAGTCTGGCACCTTAGACCACTCGGCCATCCTGACAAGCGGTGCACTATGTACCCATGCAGCTGGCACAATGACTATACTTAACAGAGAAGAGACAACCACAAACTTAGCCTAGAAGACTTCATGAACACTGCAAGTCATGTTTTATTCTCTGAAAACACTCATCAAACTGCCATTTTGGATCACTGCAATACCTTAGACAGCAATGTCATGTGCCTGCTCTAACAAATGAAATCCTTTGTGCTCCTTGAGCGTCTTTTCCTATGCGGTGGCTGTTTCCAGTGGAAAATGGTTTCTTCATAAAGAGGCATGAGACCGCGTGGCCTAATGGATAAGGTGTCTGACTTCGGATCAGAAGATTGAGGGTTCGAGTCCCTTTGTGGTCGTTGAGCTCTGTTCTTGTCACTTTTGTAGAGTATTTGCTCCTCTTGTTGTAAATGTCCTCGGAGACTTTGCAAAAGCCTGTGCTTCCTCACTCATGCTTATCATTCAATCCCTGCCCTTGACTGTTTACAGCTACAAAGGTGGCTGCTTTTGCTGAGCTTTCACCACAATGTCAATGACGCTAACTCTTTTCTTACAACTTGTGCAAGTCCCAGCAAAGTTTTTACATCAACCTCAAATAAACACTGCTAGTCCACACTGGGATTCTAACCTTTGCCTTACTTTGAACCCAATACCCTAATGGACCTTGGAAGAGACTCTAAGTAAACTATATGACCCAGGGTTCAAACATTCATGGTGGCATCTCCCTTTCTGCTAAGCATTTTGTTTACTAACATGAGAAAATTAATTTCCTATATGATTTAGGAAATCCTTGTCTGCAATTCTGCTGTAAGCCAGACTTTTACAAAGGTGCAGACACAGCATGTCAAGTGGCACGATGCGATTCCTTCTTGTTGCAAGCTCAACAATTTCAAAAGGTTGCCTCGGTTCCCAATTTATATGAAGAGTTCTTGCCTGAAATTTGGAAAGTATGTCTGTCATTTCCTCTGAAAAGATATGATCCACACCGCAAATGGAACACTGCAATTGGTTTTCTTGCAACCTGAACTCTTTTCAAGGAAGGGTCCGTTGAAATTTCAACAAATGAGTCTTGTCAGAAGAGGTAATAACCCCACCTCTTTCACCAAAGGTCAGAACATACAGGGAAGACCTGTAAGTTATTGCCAAAACCTATCTCCTGAGTTCGGTCTCCTTACATATTTGTCACTTTACCTGTACACTAACCTTTTAAGATTTAGCAAAACAAATTGCCTCCAAAGCTTCTGATCCTGATGAAGTGAACTAGAAGAGAAGATGAGCTAACCCATATGACTGTAGGTGTGCCAAAGGGGATGGAATTTGTCAGTTTGTAAAACGTGTGTTAGAAAGCTTGTAGAAAAAAGTCGGCCTTGTTCCTTTTCTGCGAGATTTTCCAAAAGTCCATGTGAGGTTGCTGTTGAGAAGGCCCTTTGAAGAGCCTAGTAAATGAAAAGACCCAAGAGCTTGTTTTGGCAGGCCTGACCAATGTGCCATAATGGACAAAGTGAAAAAGCTCTGTGAGAAGTGGGATTTGAACCCACGCCTCCATTCGGAGACCAGAAGGCCCATGAGAAGGGAAGAGAAGCCTCTTGAGTCTGGCACCTTAGACCACTCGGCCATCCTGACAAGCGGTGCACTATGTACCCATGCAGCTGGCACAATGACTATACTTAACAGAGAAGAGACAACCACAAACTTAGCCTAGAAGACTTCATGAACACTGCAAGTCATGTTTTATTCTCTGAAAACACTCATCAAACTGCCATTTTGGATCACTGCAATACCTTAGACAGCAATGTCATGTGCCTGCTCTAACAAATGAAATCCTTTGTGCTCCTTGAGCGTCTTTTCCTATGCGGTGGCTGTTTCCAGTGGAAAATGGTGTCTTCTTCATAAAGAGGCATGAGACCGCGTGGCCTAATGGATAAGGTGTTTGACTTCGGATCAGAAGATTGAGGGTTTGAGTCCCTTTGTGGTCGTTGAGCTCTGTTCTTGTCACTTTTGTAGAGTATTTGCTCCTCTTGTTGTAAATGTCCTCGGAGACTTTGCAAAAAGCCTGTGCTTCCTCACTCATGCTTATCATTCAATCCCTGCCCTTGGCTGTTTACAGCTACAAAGGTGGCTGCTTTTGCTGAGCTTTCACCACAATGTCAATGACGCTAACTCTTTTCTTACAACTTGTGCAAGTCCCAGCAAAGTTTTTACATCAACCTCAAATAAACACTGCTAGTCCACACTGGGATTCTAACCTTTGCCTTACTTTGAACCCAATACCCTGATGGACCTTGCAAGAGACTCTAAGTAAACTATATGACCCAGGGTTCAAACATTCATGGTGGCATCTCCCTTTCTGCTAAGCATTTTGTTTACTAACATGAGAAAATTAATTTCCTATATGATTTAGGAAATCCTTGTCTGCAATTCTGCTGTAAGCCAGACTTTTACAAAGGTGCAGACACAGCATGTCAAGTGGCACGATGCGATTCCTTCTTGTTGCAAGCTCAACAATTTCAAAAGGTTGCCTCGGTTCCCAATTTATATGAAGAGTTCTTGCCTGAAATTTGGAAAGTATGTCTGTCATTTCCTCTGAAAAGATATGATCCACACCGCAAATGGAACACTGCAATTGGTTTTCTTGCAACCTGAACTCTTTTCAAGGAAGGGTCCGTTGAAATTTCAACAAATGAGTCTTGTCAGAAGAGGGAATAACCCCACCTCTTTCACCAAAGGTCAGAACATACAGGGAAGACCTGTAAGTTATTGCCAAAACCTATCTCCTGAGTTCGGTCTCCTTACATATTTGTCACTTTACCTGTACACTAACCTTTTAAGATTTAGCAAAACAAATTGCCTCCAAAGCTTCTGATCCTGATGAAGTGAACTAGAAGAGAAGATGAGCTAACCCATATGACTGTAGGTGTGCCAAAGGGGATGGAATTTGTCAGTTTGTAAAACGTGTGTTAGAAAGCTTGTAGAAAAAAGTCGGCCTTGTTCCTTTTCTGCGAGATTTTCCAAAAGTCCATGTGAGGTTGCTGTTGAGAAGGCCCTTTGAAGAGCCTAGTAAATGAAAAGAGCAAAGAGCTTGTTTTGGCAGGCCTGACCAATGTGCCATGATGGACAAAGTGAAAAAGCTCTGTCAGAAGTGGGATTTTAACCCACGCCTCCATTCGGAGACCAGAAGGCCCATGAGAAGGGAAGAGAAGCCTCTTGAGTCTGGCGCCTTAGACCACTCGGCCATCCTGACAAGCGGTGTACTATGTACCCATGCAGCTGGCACAATGACTATACTTAACAGAGAAGAGACAACCACAAACTTAGCCTAGAAGACTTCATGAACACTGCAAGGCATGTTTTTTTCTCTGAAAACACTCATCAAACTGCCATTTTGGATCACTGCAATACCTTAGACAGCAATGTCATGTGCCTGCTCTAACAAATGAAATCCTTTGTGCTCCTTGAGCGTCTTTTCCTATGCGGTGGCTGTTTCCAGTGGAAAATGGTTTCTTCATAAAGAGGCATGAGACCGCGTGGCCTAATGGATAAGGCGTCTGACTTCGGATCAGAAGATTGAGGGTTCGAGTCCCTTCGTGGTCGTTGAGTTCTGTTCTTGTCACTTCTGTAGAGTATTTGCTCCTCTTGTTGTAAATGTCCTCGGAGACTTTGCAAAAGCCTGTGCTTCCTCACTCATGCTTATCATTCAATCCCTGCCCTTGACTGTTTACAGCTACAAAGGTGGCTGCTTTTGCTGAGCTTTCACCACAATGTCAATGACGCTAACTCTTTTCTTACAACTTGTGCAAGTCCCAGCAAAGTTTTTACATCAACCTCAAATAAACACTGCTAGTCCACACTGGGATTCTAACCTTTGCCTTACTTTGAACCCAATACCCTGATGGACCTGGGAAGAGACTCTAAGTAAACTATATGACCCAGGGTTCAAACATTCATGGTGGCATCTCCCTTTCTGCTAAGCATTTTGTTTACTAACATGAGAAAATTAATTTCCTATATGATTTAGGAAATCCTTGTCTGCAATTCTGCTGTAAGCCAGACTTTTACAAAGGTGCAGACACAGCATGTCAAGTGGCACGATGCGATTCCTTCTTGTTGCAAGCTCAACAATTTCAAAAGGTTGCCTCGGTTCCCAATTTATATGAAGAGTTCTTGCCTGAAATTTGGAAAGTATGTCTGTCATTTCCTCTGAAAAGATATGATCCACACCGCAAATGGAACACTGCAATTGGTTTTCTTGCAACCTGAACTCTTTTCAAGGAAGGGTCCGTTGAAATTTCAACAAATGAGTCTTGTCAGAAGAGGGAATAACCCCACCTCTTTCACCAAAGGTCAGAACATACAGGGAAGACCTGTAAGTTATTGCCAAAACCTATCTCCTGAGTTCGGTCTCCTTACATATTTGTCACTTTACCTGTACACTAACCTTTTAAGATTTAGCAAAACAAATTGCCTCCAAAGCTTCTGATCCTGATGAAGTGAACTAGAAGAGAAGATGAGCTAACCCATATGACTGTAGGTGTGCCAAAGGGGATGGAATTTGTCAGTTTGTAAAACGTGTGTTAGAAAGCTTGTAGAAAAAAGTCGGCCTTGTTCCTTTTCTGCGAGATTTTCCAAAAGTCCATGTGAGGTTGCTGTTGAGAAGGCCCTTTGAAGAGCCTAGTAAATGAAAAGACCCAAGAGCTTGTTTTGGCAGGCCTGACCAATGTGCCATGATGGACAAAGTGAAAAAGCTCTGTCAGAAGTGGGATTTGAACCCACGCCTCCATTCGGAGACCAGAAGGCCCATGAGAAGGGAAGAGAAGCCTCTTGAGTCTGGCACCTTAGACCACTCGGCCATCCTGACAAGCGGTGCACTATGTACCCATGCAGCTGGCACAATGACTATACTTAACAGAGAAGAGACAACCACAAACTTAGCCTAGAAGACTTCATGAACACTGCAAGTCACGTTTTATTCTCTGAAAACACTCATCAAACTGCCATTTTGGATCACTGCAATACCTTAGACAGCAATGTCATGTGCCTGCTCTAACAAATGAAATCCTTTGTGCTCCTTGAGCGTCTTTTCCTATGTGGTGGCTGTTTCCAGTGGAAAATGGTTTCTTCATAAAGAGGCATGAGACCGCGTGGCCTAATGGATAAGGTGTCTGACTTCGGATCAGAAGATTGAGGGTTCGAGTCCCTTTGTGGTCGTTGAGCTCTGTTCTTGTCACTTTTGTAGAGTATTTGCTCCTCTTGTTGTAAATGTCCTCGGAGACTTTGCAAAAGCCTGTGCTTCCTCACTCATGCTTATCATTCAATCCCTGCCCTTGACTGTTTACAGCTACAAAGGTGGCTGCTTTTGCTGAGCTTTCACCACAATGTCAATGACGCTAACTCTTTTCTTACAACTTGTGCAAGTCCCAGCAAAGTTTTTACATCAACCTCAAATAAACACTGCTAGTCCACACTGGGATTCTAACCTTTGCCTTACTTTGAACCCAATACCCTAATGGACCTTGGAAGAGACTCTAAGTAAACTATATGACCCAGGGTTCAAACATTCATGGTGGCATCTCCCTTTCTGCTAAGCATTTTGTTTACTAACATGAGAAAATTAATTTCCTATATGATTTAGGAAATCCTTGTCTGCAATTCTGCTGTAAGCCAGACTTTTACAAAGGTGCAGACACAGCATGTCAAGTGGCACGATGCGATTCCTTCTTGTTGCAAGCTCAACAATTTCAAAAGGTTGCCTCGGTTCCCAATTTATATGAAGAGTTCTTGCCTGAAATTTGGAAAGTATGTCTGTCATTTCCTCTGAAAAGATATGATCCACACCGCAAATGGAACACTGCAATTGGTTTTCTTGCAACCTGAACTCTTTTCAAGGAAGGGTCCGTTGAAATTTCAACAAATGAGTCTTGTCAGAAGAGGTAATAACCCCACCTCTTTCACCAAAGGTCAGAACATACAGGGAAGACCTGTAAGTTATTGCCAAAACCTATCTCCTGAGTTCGGTCTCCTTACATATTTGTCACTTTACCTGTACACTAACCTTTTAAGATTTAGCAAAACAAATTGCCTCCAAAGCTTCTGATCCTGATGAAGTGAACTAGAAGAGAAGATGAGCTAACCCATATGACTGTAGGTGTGCCAAAGGGGATGGAATTTGTCAGTTTGTAAAACGTGTGTTAGAAAGCTTGTAGAAAAAAGTCGGCCTTGTTCCTTTTCTGCGAGATTTTCCAAAAGTCCATGTGAGGTTGCTGTTGAGAAGGTCCTTTGAAGAGCCTAGTAAATGAAAAGACCCAAGAGCTTGTTTTGGCAGGCCTGACCAATGTGCCATAATGGACAAAGTGAAAAAGCTCTGTCAGAAGTGGGATTTGAACCCACGCCTCCATTCGGAGACCAGAAGGCCCATGAGAAGGGAAGAGAAGCCTCTTGAGTCTGGCACCTTAGACCACTCGGCCATCCTGACAAGCGGTGCACTATGTACCCATGCAGCTGGCACAATGACTATACTTAACAGAGAAGAGACAACCACAAACTTAGCCTAGAAGACTTCATGAACACTGCAAGTCATGTTTTATTCTCTGAAAACACTCATCAAACTGCCATTTTGGATCACTGCAATACCTTAGACAGCAATGTCATGTGCCTGCTCTAACAAATGAAATCCTTTGTGCTCCTTGAGCGTCTTTTCCTATGCGGTGGCTGTTTCCAGTGGAAAATGGTGTCTTCTTCATAAAGAGGCATGAGACCGCGTGGCCTAATGGATAAGGTGTCTGACTTCGGATCAGAAGATTGAGGGTTCGAGTCCCTTTGTGGTCGTTGAGCTCTGTTCTTGTCACTTTTGTAGAGTATTTGCTCCTCTTGTTGTAAATGTCCTCGGAGACTTTGCAAAAAGCCTGTGCTTCCTCACTCATGCTTATCATTCAATCCCTGCCCTTGACTGTTTACAGCTACAAAGGTGGCTGCTTTTGCTGAGCTTTCACCACAATGTCAATGACGCTAACTCTTTTCTTACAACTTGTGCAAGTCCCAGCAAAGTTTTTACATCAACCTCAAATAAACACTGCTAGTCCACACTGGGATTCTAACCTTTGCCTTACTTTAAACCCAATACCCTGATGGACCTTGGAAGAGACTCTAAGTAAACTATATGACCCAGGGTTCAAACATTCATGGTGGAATCTCCCTTTCTGCTAAGCATTTTGTTTACTAACATGAGAAAATTAATTTCCTATATGATTTAGGAAATCCTTGTCTGCAATTCTGCTGTAAGCCAGACTTTTACAAAGGTGCAGACACAGCATGTCAAGTGGCACGATGCGATTCCTTCTTGTTGCAAGCTCAACAATTTCAAAAGGTTGCCTCGGTTCCCAATTTATATGAAGAGTTCTTGCCTGAAATTTGGAAAGTATGTCTGTCATTTCCTCTGAAAAGATATGATCCACACCGCAAATGGAACACTGCAATTGGTTTTCTTGCAACCTGAACTCTTTTCAAGGAAGGGTCCGTTGAAATTTCAACAAATGAGTCTTGTCAGAAGAGGTAATAACCCCACCTCTTTCACCAAAGGTCAGAACATACAGGGAAGACCTGTAAGTTATTGCCAAAACCTATCTCCTGAGTTCGGTCTCCTTACATATTTGTCACTTTACCTGTACACTAACCTTTTAAGATTTAGCAAAACAAATTGCCTCCAAAGCTTCTGATCCTGATGAAGTGAACTAGAAGAGAAGATGAGCTAACCCATATGACTGTAGGTGTGCCAAAGGGGATGGAATTTGTCAGTTTGTAAAACGTGTGTTAGAAAGCTTGTAGAAAAAAGTCGGCCTTGTTCCTTTTCTGCGAGATTTTCCAAAAGTCCATGTGAGGTTGCTGTTGAGAAGGCCCTTTGAAGAGCCTAGTAAATGAAAAGACCCAAGAGCTTGTTTTGGCAGGCCTGACCAATGTGCCATAATGGACAAAGTGAAAAAGCTCTGTCAGAAGTGGGATTTGAACCCACGCCTCCATTCGGAGACCAGAAGGCCCATGAGAAGGGAAGAGAAGCCTCTTGAGTCTGGCACCTTAGACCACTCGGCCATCCTGACAAGCGGTGCACTATGTACCCATGCAGCTGGCACAATGACTATACTTAACAGAGAAGAGACAACCACAAACTTAGCCTAGAAGACTTCATGAACACTGCAAGTCATGTTTTATTCTCTGAAAACACTCATCAAACTGCCATTTTGGATCACTGCAATACCTTAGACAGCAATGTCATGTGCCTGCTCTAACAAATGAAATCCTTTGTGCTCCTTGAGCGTCTTTTCCTATGCGGTGGCTGTTTCCAGTGGAAAATGGTGTCTTCTTCATAAAGAGGCATGAGACCGCGTGGCCTAATGGATAAGGTGTCTGACTTCGGATCAGAAGATTGAGGGTTCGAGTCCCTTTGTGGTCGTTGAGCTCTGTTCTTGTCACTTTTGTAGAGTATTTGCTCCTCTTGTTGTAAATGTCCTCGGAGACTTTGCAAAAAGCCTGTGCTTCCTCACTCATGCTTATCATTCAATCCCTGCCCTTGACTGTTTACAGCTACAAAGGTGGCTGCTTTTGCTGAGCTTTCACCACAATGTCAATGACGCTAACTCTTTTCTTACAACTTGTGCAAGTCCCAGCAAAGTTTTTACATCAACCTCAAATAAACACTGCTAGTCCACACTGGGATTCTAACCTTTGCCTTACTTTGAACCCAATACCCTGATGGACCTTGCAAGAGACTCTAAGTAAACTATATGACCCAGGGTTCAAACATTCATGGTGGCATCTCCCTTTCTGCTAAGCATTTTGTTTACTAACATGAGAAAATTAATTTCCTATATGATTTAGGAAATCCTTGTCTGCAATTCTGCTGTAAGCCAGACTTTTACAAAGGTGCAGACACAGCATGTCAAGTGGCACGATGCGATTCCTTCTTGTTGCAAGCTCAACAATTTCAAAAGGTTGCCTCGGTTCCCAATTTATATGAAGAGTTCTTGCCTGAAATTTGGAAAGTATGTCTGTCATTTCCTCTGAAAAGATATGATCCACACCGCAAATGGAACACTGCAATTGGTTTTCTTGCAACCTGAACTCTTTTCAAGGAAGGGTCCGTTGAAATTTCAACAAATGAGTCTTGTCAGAAGAGGTAATAACCCCACCTCTTTCACCAAAGGTCAGAACATACAGGGAAGACCTGTAAGTTATTGCCAAAACCTATCTCCTGAGTTCGGTCTCCTTACATATTTGTCACTTTACCTGTACACTAACCTTTTAAGATTTAGCAAAACAAATTGCCTCCAAAGCTTCTGATCCTGATGAAGTGAACTAGAAGAGAAGATGAGCTAACCCATATGACTGTAGGTGTGCCAAAGGGGATGGAATTTGTCAGTTTGTAAAACGTGTGTTAGAAAGCTTGTAGAAAAAAGTCGGCCTTGTTCCTTTTCTGCGAGATTTTCCAAAAGTCCATGTGAGGTTGCTGTTGAGAAGGCCCTTTGAAGAGCCTAGTAAATGAAAAGAGCAAAGAGCTTGTTTTGGCAGGCCTGACCAATGTGCCATGATGGACAAAGTGAAAAAGCTCTGTCAGAAGTGGGATTTGAACCCACGCCTCCATTCGGAGACCAGAAGGCCCATGAGAAGGGAAGAGAAGCCTCTTGAGTCTGGCGCCTTAGAACACTCGGCCATCCTGACAAGCGGTGTACTATGTACCCATGCAGCTGGCACAATGACTATACTTAACAGAGAAGAGACAACCACAAACTTAGCCTAGAAGACTTCATGAACACTGCAAGGCATGTTTTTTTCTCTGAAAACACTCATCAAACTGCCATTTTGGATCACTGCAATACCTTAGACAGCAATGTCATGTGCCTGCTCTAACAAATGAAATCCTTTGTGCTCCTTGAGCGTCTTTT